>NW_010362198.1:86616-88368 GCF_000414095.1 Morus notabilis | reverse complement strand
ACTCTTCGAGAACACCAGTTGTATGCTAAGAAGGAGAAGTGTGACTTCTGGCTGACAGAAGTGAAGTTCCTTGGGCATGTGATTTCTGGACAAGGAATTTTTGTCGATCCTTCTAAGATCGAGACTGTGCTACAGTGGGAAAGACCGAAGAATGTAGCGGAGATTCGCAGTTTCCTCAGACTTGCAGGCTATTACCGGCGTTTTGTGAAGGACTTCTCGAGCATCGCTGCACCGATGACTCGGTTGACGAGGAAGGAAGTCAGATTCGAATGGAACGCCGAATGTGAAAGTGCTTTTTAGGAATTGAAGGTCAGACTGACAAGTGCACCAGTCTTGACTATTCCTGACAGTGAAGGGCTGTATGAGGTATATACTGACGCCTCGGGGAGTGGACTGGGCTGTGTGTTGATGCAAGGTGGGCGCGTTGTGGCTTACGCATCCCGACAACTAAAGCCACGTGAACAGAATTACCCCACTGATGAGTGAGTTTTACTCGCTCATTTGGTATCATTTTATACTTAATATCTAGTTGGTTTTGAGGTTTTTTTTCAGGTCCGTTTGGGGGGCGTGACAAGAGTGGTATCAGAGCTTTAGGTCAAGAACCCCAGGATTGTACATACATGTGTGACATCTGTTATCCACTGAACAGTCTAGTTTTATTTCAGTTGAAGGAAATGGCGCCTCGCCGTAGACTAGACACTCAACCGGAACAACCGAATCAAGGGTTTTTGGATGCCATTTTCGTTCTTTGTTTGAAGGATAGGTGGAAGTCTATGATTTGGAAGGTTTTGGACAAATTTTGGTGGAAAAAGACAGCAATCATAGCGCTTAGGCGCCAATCTGTAGCGCCTTGGCGCTGAGTTATACGGAATCAACAATTTGGGCAGAACTGGTGGCGCTTTGGCGCCAGTTTGTAGCGTCGCGGCGCTGAAATCCGGCAGAATTTGTGCACTGGGCAGAATGGCCAGCGCTTAGGCGCCCATTACAGCGCCCAGGCATTTGACACAGTAGCGCCGCAGCGCTGGAAACTCAGCGTCGCAGCGCTATGACGCGAGAAATTACGCGTTTTGAAGGCCAATCGCGCGAAAACTTACCCGTTTTGACCCTAATGCTCTGAAACATATAAATAGATGATTCTAGGGCAATTAGAAAGAAGTTTTAGACTATGGAATGATGGCTGGCTTTTGAGAGAAGATTCAAGAGAAGAAAAGGAGAATTGGGACGGAGAAGAAGAACGGCTCAAATCCGGAGACGGAGACGCTTCAATTCAACTCCAAACTAGTTCTTTTCTTTCCTTTCCAATGATTAAGACTTTGTTTAGGAATTTATTTTATTTAGAGATGAACTAATTCCTTTTTCTAGGGCTATGATGTAGCCAAATTATGAATGTTCGAATTCTCAATCTTCTTTTTAAGTAATTGATGTTTAATCCATATATGCTGAGTATTTCAATTTATTCTTAATGCTTGTGATTGTTTGGCCAACTATTACATGATTTTGTATTTGATTTGAGACTGAGAGGTGATAATTGAATAAGCTCTTAATTGAAATACCATGAGTTGTTCATAGGATAGAGATATCTATGATGCTTGTGCAGTTCTTTTGAATTTCTTACACTTAATGATTTTCAACAGGTTTAGAAGTCTGACAGAGATGTAGATTTTGCTTGTTGGATTAATATTATTGTTGCTTGAGAAAGAATAATAATTGCTTTAGAGAAATTGCTGTCAGTATAGGATTGAATGTTAATTT
>NW_010362198.1:84397-84609 GCF_000414095.1 Morus notabilis | reverse complement strand
ATGCCAAGCTTGAGGGCATCCATAATCTAGACCCATATATCGTGTTGTATGACACTTATTGTGGGCGAAAGCCGCTATTTGACGAGCACTTCTCCAAACGTCCGTCTGAAGACATCAAAGTTAATAAACAAGTTTTGGGGTTGCTCTAAGGATTTGCAATTGAAACGAAACTCAAGCAGGCATTAGCAAGCATGAAAGCACAGATTTGGCAG
>NW_010362198.1:80567-84145 GCF_000414095.1 Morus notabilis | reverse complement strand
TTGAGCGTTGTTTCGGCTTGTTTCGCCCCGGCCAATGATGAGACAATGATTGAACTTAACTATGGCTTCTGGGGGACAATGAATAATTTGATTGTTTGTGTGCTTGACTTGTTTATTGGTTTTACTCTACTTATGATTTCCTTACATTGTTGAGCACATAATTAAGAACACTTGACCATGTTGTGAACTTAGAGAAAGTTTATGTGAATTTCATGTTTCTTAAGATCTCACCGGACTCTAGAACTTGCTTGATTATCACTCAAGGCGAAATCCTAGGCAATTTATCACTAAGAAAATGATTTAGGCTATTTTTGGATCGTTTGAGCCATCTGAACTTACCCTGTTGAAATAATACCCCTAGTCACCTCTTTGAGCTTGATTAAACTTTTCTTTGTCATCCACATTATTAGCTTAGCCTTTAAATAAATCATATCTTTCACCCTGTCCCTTAAGCTTGTTGATTATTCTAGGATGCACGTTGAGCTGTGTTTGGAGTGGGGAGGTGTATGGATATGTTTAATATTTTTTGTGATGTCTCCAAATGAAATTCGGTATCTGTCGTACGTAAAAAAAAAAAACAAACAAAACAAACAAAACGAAAAAAAAAAAAAGAAAAAGAAATAAAGAGTGGAGACAAGAATGTTGATGGCAAATGGCGGATATATCTGAGTTATTGAGTTAGAAGTTCTACAAGAGGATCCTAGAGTAATTAATGAGTTTAAGGAGTTAAGAGCCTCATTCATATCATTTTATCCCACCTTAATCCCTAACCAATCAATTTCAAGCTTAATAAAGTCCTAATGATCCTTGGTGGTTTATTGACCGACATTAGTGGAGAGTGATAAGAAAAGTAAGCCTATGGAGTTCGAAATAATAGAGATCTATCTTGATTCACTTATTTGCATAAACCCATCTGGGTTGCATTTGGATATATGTAATTGATTATTCACACACACACATAAGGAGTCTTAGGTGGGATGAAGAACAACATTCGAGTTGAAATTCTAAACTTTCAAAAAGTTTAAAGTCTTTCTTGAGCTGTAACTTATGTGAGATTTTTGAGGTATTTTTTTTTGTGAAACAACGCCGAATCAATACTCAAGTAAAGTTTGATTTATTTATATTTCGTTTAACTCATTTTTTTTTATTTTCTTTTAATTTTCTTTCTTTGATCTTTGTTTTGCTCAAGGACTAGCACTTATCAAACACCTCTGCTTACACAATTCTAGCCTCAAGTGTCGAGACCGGTACAATCACCTCCGCCGCAACAGTATAGGCCTCCGACCCAACGGCCTAATGTTGGTGACAGAGGGAAAGGGAAAGTATAGGGACAAGCTTATGCCCTGGCAGGAGGCAGTTTCGGGGGTCAGACCAGCAACACAGTGGTTGAGGGTATGATTCTAATATCTCATTATTTTGCTCACGTGTTGTTTGACACAGGTGCCACACACTCGTTTATATCAAGTTCTTTTGTTCAAACTTTGAAACTGAAATCTGAAAATTTAGAAGTCCCGATGACTTTGAACTCTCCACTGGGATGTGTGGAGGTAATGAGTGTGTGTAAATCGTGTGAAATCATGATTAGGAGTGAACGAATGAGAGCTAACTTGATTATCCTTCCGATGAGCCTGTTTGATGTGGTCCTTGGAATGGATTGGTTGTCAGAATACAGAGCAATTGTTGATTGTTACCGTAGGAGAGTGACTCTGATGACTAAGTCTGGAACAGTGATTTCTTATCAGGCGGATATGAACCCAGTCCTGGAGGAACGACTGTTGAAGTACAGCGTTGGAGGACGGAGGAACTTGGCATGCTTACGCATCCCGACAACTAAAGCCACATGAATAGAATTACCCCACTCATGATTTGGAGCTGGCAGCGGTGATATTTGCTCTAAAGATATGGAGATGTTATCTTTATGGAGCAAAGTTTCAGGTCTTCTCTGACCATAAAAGTCTGAAGTACTTGTTTACTCAGAAAGACTTGAATCTCAGGCAAAGGAGATAGGTGGAGTACATGGAAGACTACGACTTCACTCTCCAGTATCATCCTGGAAAAACTAATGTGGTGGCTGATGCCCTTAGCAGGAAGCCGACGGGGACTCTGGCATCATTAGCTTTGGAAGACTACGACTTCACTCTCCAGTATCATCCTGGAAAAACTAATGTGGTGGCTGATGCCCTTAGCAGGAAGACGACGGGGACTCTGGGTGAGTATGATCTTCAATTCTACGAAGATTGTAACCAGGCTATGGTGTATAATCTGGTCTCTACACCGGACATTGTGCAACAAGTTAAGCAGAATCAATGGCAGGATCCCCACCTCCAAGGGATTTGGATTCGGATCCAGAATGGAGAACAATTCGAGAATTGGAGAATCCGGGAGGATGGAGCCTTGTATTTCCGCAACCGCCTTGCTGTTCCTAAGGTGGGTGAGGTAAAGAAAGCGATTCTGCATGAAGCTCACAAATCGAGGTACTCCATTCATCCGGGTAGTATCAAGATGTACCAGGACTTGAAAAGATAGTACTAGTAGAGAGGCATGAAAAGAGACGTCCGTAAGTATGTCTCAGAATGTGTGACTTGCCTCCGGATTAAAGCTGAGCACCAGAAGCCAGCGGGAGAGTTGCAACCTCTTCCTGTCCCTTGATGGAAATGGGAGCACATCACCAGGGATTTTCTGATAGGGCTACCGAGAACCGAGCTGAAGCACGATGCCATCTGGGTGGTGGTTAACAGGTTAACGAAGTCCGCGCACTTCATACCGTTCCGTGCGACGTACTCTCGGAAGATTCTGTCAGAATTGTACCTGGAGCACATCATGAGGTTACACGGAGTGCCACTGTCTATCACATATGATCGTGACACGCGTTTTAATGCACGGTATTGGAGGAGTTTCCAGGAAGCCATGGGAACAGATTTGAATTTTAGCATCGCATTTCATCCTCAGACAGATGGACAATCTGAAAGAGTCATTCAGATTCTGGAGGATATGCTTCGTGCTTGTATTCTGGAATTTGGTAGAAACTGGAAGAAATACCTGCATCTAGCTGAGTTCGCTTACAATAACAGCTATCAGGCCAGTATCGGTATGGCACCGTTCGAGGCGTTGTATGGTCGTTGTATGTCACTTGTGTGTTGGTTGGAACCAGAGGATCGACTGAGCACTGGGCCGGAAGTCATTCAAGAGAATAATGAGAAGATAGCTGTGATTCGGGAACGACTGTTGACAGCTCAAAGTCGACAGAAGAGCTATGCTGACAGAAGGCGTAGGCCGTTGGAATTTCAAGAAGGCGACCTTGTTCTGTTGAAGGTTTCCCCACGTAAGGGAGTTACTCGGTTTGGTGTGAAAGGGAAGCTTGCGCCAAGGTATATTGGACCATTCCTGATCGTGCAGCGAGTCGGTGTTGTGGCGTATCGTCTTGCCCTGCCGCCTGAATTATCTCATGTGCATGACGTGTTCCATGTCTCCATGTTTCGGAAATGTCAACCTGATCCGGAAGCTGTAGTGCAATGGTATGACGTCCCGACACAGGACGACATGACGTACGATGAGGTACCGGTCCAGATTATTGACCG
>NW_010362198.1:78857-79345 GCF_000414095.1 Morus notabilis | reverse complement strand
CCTAGAACCCGGATCTAGTGGTTGTCCCTTGAGATTTTGTGAATTGGGACTGGATTTGCAGGTTTTTGAACTGATTTCCGCGAGTTTTCGCGAACTGGCGTTCTCCACCGGTCGACCGTATCGGTCGACCGGATCTTGCTATGGCCACCGGCCGACCGATCCGGTCGGATGCACACCACCGGCCGACCGGTGGTGATGCACTTCTCTGTCACCGGTCGACCGGTGTACACGGGGTTTTACCCTGTTTGGCCTGAAATTGTTGTTTTGACCCCTGTTTTCGGGGAAAACCCAAATTAGCTTCATTTGGGGACTTGGGATAAAAGGATTAGCATCTTTAATCCTTGTTTGAGATTGAAAACCCTTGGAATTGATTATTGAAACATGAAATTTGATTAGGGCACACTAATAGGAAATCTTGGTATATGATTGAGATTGGATTACTTTAGGACTGAGAATTGATCCTAAAGTGTCGTTTTGTATCAGTGCTC
>NW_010362198.1:52666-78630 GCF_000414095.1 Morus notabilis | reverse complement strand
GGTCATATGAATGATTTCATAATGTTAAATGGATGATTTCTTAAGATAAGAGGTCTTGTAAACTGGTAATAGAGTCTATTGCTGTAAGCCTAAATAGGATGCGGAGAGTGCATCCTCGGGGGCAGAACCCGAAACCGGTCCGGGTAGGCGAGGCACTTGGTAAGGTGAGTAATTTGTACTAATTACTTGCTGAAGCCTGTAATATGGTTATTTTCAGTTATATTTCCTTTGAGAAAAAGGATGTGAGGTTCCGGCTGTTCTGTCGGGACTGAATGTCTTGTTTACTTGCTTATTCATTTATTTATTCGTTTATTTTAAATATTTCAAATTATATCCTACTGGGCCTTTCGCTCACGTTTTATGTTTCAAATGTTTAAAACCCCTCCCAGGAGACTCTAGGAGCGGGGCACAGTAGCGGGAGTAGCTGAGTGGTGCTACGGAACGATCAAGTGAGGATTGTGTTCATCCTCTGACATAAAGTGTAAGGAATATGTAAGAATTTGTAATAAATGACATTTGGATTTACTAGACTGTGGATGATATCTATTGTAATTGATTATTTACATGTGCATGTATGTACGATACTGTATGTCCTGTGGGGTGGAGCCATGTGTGTCAGAGGCTCCTGGATTATGTCATTTATTTATATATTAATGCAGTTAAGTGTGGGACCCGGTTGGGAATCTGTTTTATTAATCCCAAATCGAGTTCCACGTCACCCACTCCGGTTGGGGGGCGTGACATTTTCTGTACTTTTCTGTTATATAATAGCAGTTTCTAGTGTTTTAGTATTGGATTAGTACTAGTTAGCCATGTCGGCTCGCGGAGTCTTTTCACCGGTGATCAATTGACATATTGGAACCAGCAGTTAATCTAGTAGAAAAAGGGGGTTTTATGGAGAGAATTTTAACATGAGAGAAGCAAGTGGGTCAATCTTTTAAGCATACAACTAGGATTCTTTCATTGCAATGTAGTAATGTAGTTGGAATAAGTCGTCATTGCTCGTAGAAGTATCGAAATTTTGTAGGTTCTGAATATTTGTGACTTTTCAAATTTATAATTTTGAGTTATGCTACTCCATTCGCTGGTTTTCATCTAGGATTAGGCTGAAAACATTGTTTACATGATTCTTTCGTTGTCATTGCACAGCGTGTATTATGTGGACGGTGTTGAGGACGCATTTTACTCCACTGACTGACTGTGTCCTTCCATAAATTTGGGGAGTTCATTCCAGGGACTGGACACATTAAGGACATTGGTGTGGGGCCTGGCAAGAACTATGCTCTCAACGTCCTGCTAAATGAAGGACTTGATGATGAGAGTTTCCGTGGTCTGTTTTGGCCCATCATTCAAAAAGTAATGGGTGTTCTTGCTGATAAATCCAGAAAACTAGGTAAGAATTTCACTTCTCTTGCTTATTTGTGTGATCCATGTTGAAGATTAAACGTAGGGTGGTTCTTTCTGAGGAAAACTTTGTATATTGTGTCTGGTACGTTTTGGGGATAGTCAAATTTTTTTTAATAATTAGGATCTTTTGAATTGTAAATTGGGATTCGATGCAAAAATGATAAATAATATTGGTGGTTTATGTTATCTTTGAGATAGTTGCTTCCTGAGAATACTGTAAGCATGTGTGGCCATGTATGTCGGCAAAAATGATAAATAATATTGGTGGTTCAAGTGCTTCTTTATTGTTTTGGTCTCCGGTTGGATTTCATAGTTTGTCTGTGTAAATGTCAGATCAATTTCCTCTTGAAACTGATGCTAGAATTTCCCCGCTGATCAGTGAGAAGAAAAAGGTTGTTTAATGACTTATTGACAGCCAAAGGTACTTAACTTTTGTGAATTTATCCTACTTGGAAACCTCTGTCCTCTCTATTTCTCTATTTATAGCTTCCAGTGTTTCGTCTTTCCCGTTGTATAGAAAGTTAGTTTTGCATCTACATTGTTTTGTTGTCGAATATTTTGAAGTAGAATACAACATTGTTCATAGTGAATTAAAGTAGTCTCTCTTTTCTTAATATTACCATAGTGGTGGAGGTAATTTGGAGATTGACCTCGAAAATGTGAATGTATTTCTATGTTTGTTATCTGGACCTAAAGTTACAAAGACATTTAGCACAAAATGATTGATGATTGGTTAATAGTTGTTTGTTTGCCTATTTTAGATATTTTGGGATCCATGTGGTCATGCGGACTAAATGGACTAATATTGGATGTTGAAGGGTTGAGGAAGCTGAACAAGAAAAGAATTTGGCTGAGAAATTGTTGTTTATGGATTTTGGAATTGTATTTTGTTTTATGTAATGTGATATTTCTCATGTTGTGTATTTTTTATGTAAATTTGGTAATTTGTTGTTAATGTGAATTTTAATTTAATAGATTATGATTAATAATCTGTCAAATTATGAATCATTATCTGGTAGACTATAGATCATAGTCTGACATACTATGGCCGACGCCAACGATCGGAGACCCGTCGGCCACGTAACTTGACAAACTATGGGGTCATATTCTGACAAGCTATAGGTCATAGTTTGATATAAACTCACAGATTATGAGTCATAACTTGACATATTATAGGTAATGTGTCAAACTATAACCCCAACTGCTGGCGGTCAACAATCTAAAACCCGCCGGCCAATGTAACCTATAAGACTGAGTCATATTATGGGTAACAGTTTGACAGATTATGATTTATAACCTGACAGACTATGGGTTATTCCCAAAACTAATCCTGCATTTAATTCTCCAACAAGTAGAGAAACAGAGTAAAGTAAAAATATTGCAAATCTTAATTAGTTTTCAATTGGCAAATCCTTAGTCTCAACTCCCACGCCACAAAATTATGGACGATTAAAATAAAGGTGGGCCATGCCGATACAACTGAATATACATTAGAAAGATCATCCCTACTCTACGACATCACTTTAAAAGAAAGAAAGAAAGAAAGCTGTACGTCTACATTATTTACTTCCTAATTCTCAAAATTCAACTACCGGCAAGATAGCTACTGTTAAAGATCAAAGGACAAATAAATAAGAATGGTAGTAGTGATCGATCAGAAATGGTGAATAGAAAAGAAATGGTGTTAGTTATAGTTTTCCATGCTCTCACCAAGGCCTCGCTTTCCCTCCAATTCGACGTGCCAACTCGAAATCCTTTTTCACTGAGGCAACGAAACAAGAACAAACTTTGTTACATACCAACATTCTAATAGAAAGAAGCAAAGAAAGACGGGCATCAAATAATGTCATAACTACACCAGCTCAATTGACACGATATAGTTTGATGGTTCTAAAAAGATGGACAAAATCTAACTATGTGATCAATTAGTATGTTCAAAATGTTTCTTCAATGCCTAATACTTTTCATAATATAGTGACAGAGACGGAGCTTTTACGTCCTTTTAACAACAGCCCCATAATATTTTGCTAAAAGAATGCATTCAATTTTCATGTTTGCTAGGCATGCTTGTCTATCCAAAAGGTCACAACAATGTTTTTGTATGAAATATGAGTTGGTGTTGAAGAAGGTAGTAAATAAAAATATAAGGTGATATTTGCTCAGGTAAAACCGTGACAAGAGATATGAGAGAGCATTCAAGAGAAATGCGTAATTCTAGTCACTTATCTGCAATACATTTCTAGGTAGCATTTATATCACAGAGTTCCACCTTTGAACATGTGTTTCCTAATTTATACCATAGAGTTCCACCTTCATGATTTAAACTTTAAACTGACACAAAAATAAATAAAAAAAGGTATCATACAGATTCACTTCCGTTTGATAACTACTCTTGCCTCCGTTGCCTAAGAGGAAAGTTTTATATTCGTATCCTTTTTTCTGAGAAAGGTTTTTTCTTTTTAGGGCAGTCTAAAAACAGTGTCAAATTATCATTCTGTAGACAAAACATATAAGATATTATTTGAAGATCCCCAAAAGCCAGTCTCAGAGCAAACACAATATAAAAAGAAAAAAAAAGAATGTTTTATGCAAGAGCTGCATTAACATAAATATGATAGAAAGGGCCTAAGGTCATAAAAGATAAAACAAGTTCACCCTTCTCTAGCCAAGCCAAAAGAACCAAGCCTCAAATTTGTTATTCGCAGATAAAATAGCATATGGAAATAAAATGAACTGAGAACAAAATTCAACTTACTAAGAGTGACACGCTTTGCATGAATTGCACAAAGCATTGACTCTTCAAATAAATGAACCAAAAAGTCTTCTGCTGCCTGTAAGAAATATGGAAATAGCAAAATAACGACTTTATGTCTAGCAAAAATAATAAGTGGTAATCATTAATCAATGTACTAAAGACATGCGAGTGAGGGCCCAAAACACACACAAATATGTATATATAGATACACACAGAAATGTATAGCATAAAAATCATCTGCCGCTTCCTTCTAGTTGAGCTTCTGTCTCTGTAATTACACCATGAGAAATAGAAAGAATGGTCATTGCCACCCCGCCTTTAAAAGGCCAAGAACTCTTTGATGGTTAGAACTTAGAGTGGATACATATTTCATAGACCTGGTTAGCTGATCCCCTTATAAAATTTAGAACATAATTATATGATCGTTTGCCATTCCTTCTATGTTTTATGGTTGAAACCAAAAAGTTTATCGCTTTCCTCATGTTTCCGTGAAACCTTGTAAAAGGATTATACAAGAAATGGATATAGATATGTAATGGATCATAGAAATGGAGAAGAGTAATATTATATATATTCTCGTGTTATTGATAGAGTGAAGCTTCAATGGATGCAGGTAGAGAGAGTTGTAAAGCAAAATAGAGTCTGTTATGCACATCGGAGAAATATGGGAATTCCATGGTGTGATCAAAGATAGAACAATTGACGACAAAGGACAAGTTGTTTCCATATCATATGATTGAGGGAGCATGCGCTGCTATGTTTTACATGCTTTTAGCAATTAAGCATAGGCAGTAATCTAAGCAGACTTAATTTCATAAATTCACAAGCTCAAAATGGGTACTGAGTGTAGTCATAGTGGAGTCATCAGTCCTTAAATTAGTCCCCAAGACAAAAAATCTACAAATTTCTTCCTATAGAGAAAATCAAACCGCGTGGAAAAGAGTGATTGACAAGATGTCTATTAATCAAATAAGGAAAATCACACCATCATTTTAGAGTCAACATGAATACTTTTCATGTGCAATTATCATTGCAGATATCGTTCTAAGCAAATGTAAGTAACAAGTTATTTGAG
Source organism: Morus notabilis (assembly GCF_000414095.1). Classification (NCBI taxonomy): domain Eukaryota; kingdom Viridiplantae; phylum Streptophyta; class Magnoliopsida; order Rosales; family Moraceae; genus Morus; species Morus notabilis. The sequence continues at coordinate 73,393 of NW_010362198.1, read as the reverse complement.
ATGACCATACTGTCTCATGCGTTAACCAAGATAGAGAAGAAAAACTTTAAGAAATAATATTCTGATAATCACACACACACGTGTGCGCACCGGAGAATTGAAAATGTCACATGACACTCCATGCCTCATTGCAGATAGAGTATTCTTTCCCTCCTACCCAAACAACTTGATTTCCTCGCCAAGTAAAAGCATGAATAAAATTGGTAAATCCATTTCCATGTTTCTTAATCACATAATTAGGTTATGTCTTATTATATGCAAGCAGCTAAACATCAACTTCTTGACTTAGATATAAGAAAAGTTAATCACCTCCTGAAGTGCCAATAGAGCTTCAGCTTGCCACCGAGTAACCTCTGGAGAAAGTTGCTTAGTAATCTCTCTTACCTGAAATAAATCACACGAACTGTTAGTATTACATGATCAAAGTTCACTAATATGACAAATGCATAGAACTTTAAAAGATAATAAAACGCCAAAAAACAGTAATCAGGGCATCCGTTCTTTTTCATAACACAAGGATAATCTCACTATCCATACCATACCATCTTTGAAAATACAGCCATGTGATTGGCTAGTGCAACAATATTTATAGAATGGAATAAAACTTCAATAACATTGTGAATGTGTTTGGAGGCATGTTAAGACACAGGTTTGTTTTGGGCAAGTGGGTGCTCCCCTATAAAAATGGAGACAGCAGACTTACACATCTGATGAAAGGAAGAGAAGGAATAAGCAGTTTCCAAGTCCTCTGCAAGTGTCGAATCTCCCGAAGTGCTGCGGTTCCTGGCCTGTGGCGATGCTTCTTCCTCTGCCCAGTTGCCCTTGAAGCTATTGATTAAAAGAAAATAATAACAATAAAAATAATATTAATAATAAAAACAATTCCATATGTAAAGGAAATGACATTATAAAAGCATCAGAACCACCATCTCCATCTCCACACAAAACTTAATCATAATGTTCATATTTACCTTCTGGAGTATCCCTGTTAAATGTTCTTGGCCCTCTGCGACTTCTCTTCAAATCCATTGCAAAATGTTAAACCACGAGACTTAAACACTTAACACTTAATTAATAATAACATAGAAAGAAGTAGTATTAAGTTCTATTTCCCAATTGTATTATTGGAGTTTTAACTTTTAACAAGTTTCCCTAAACTATTTCAGTAAATTTCATAATTGGGCAGTCTCCGTTATTTGTTAGTTTACATTCTTATTCGCATTAGTCTCCTTTTCTTGTTATTTACTTCCCTCCAAATAGGGGAAAAGTTTGTAATTTGTGTTTCAGACCAGAACAGACTATCATGAATGAATTATCTCCCTCTCTTTTTTCCCTCTCTTGATTCTATTATATCTCTCTATTCTCTCACATTCTTCCTTTATTGCTCTTCCTTTCTCCAATTTCCTTTCTATCTCTCTCTATTCCCCTCTTTCTATTTCTTATTTCCTGGAAAAATTTCATGTTTCCTTCTTTAATTCGATTTTATTGGCTAAAGAGAATATGCAGATAAATTTAATAGCACATTAATCGCAAAAAGTTAAATGACCTAACTACTCTTAATGAAATTAACAAAGCCAAAAATCTCAAAATCTGAAGACCGAGAAAATGAGGAGAGAGAGAGAGAGAAGGGGTTTTTTTTCTTCTTTTGCTTTTTTCGAATGACCTAAAATCTCAAAAATCTTAAAGCAAGAAAACATAGAAATAGCTCGAATCTTCCGAAGCTAAACCCCTCTTTCGTCAAATTTTCCAAGTGAGAAGCACAACAAAATAGGGAAGACCCTTCCAAAAAAAAAAAGGGGGAAAAATCGAAGAGAGAGAGAGAGAGAGAGAATGAGAGTACCGAAGAAGTTGCAGGCGAGGAGGTTCCTGCAAAATTTGAAGAGGAAATGAGATGTTATACACAGAGAACAGAACAAAATCCCTTGAAAATACCAATAATTACATATACAAAACTCGCATTGTACATTACATATATACATATACATATATATAGATATAGATATAGAAAGAGAGAGAGAGAGAGAGACCAGGTTGGCCACTAGGGGTTTTTTGGTTGGACTTCCGGGCAGCAGGCACCTTGATTCTCGCCATTGATGTCTTTCTCTCTGGAGCTCTCTCCAGAAGAGCTAACTCTCTCTCTCTAGAGGAGCTCTCTAGAAGGGGCTGGCCACTAGGGGTTTTTTGGTTGGACTTCCGGGCAGCAGGCACCTTGATTCTCGCCATTGATGTCTTTCTCTCTGGAGCTCTCTCCAGAAGAGCTAACTTTCTCTCTCTAGAGGAGCTCTCTGGAAGGGGCTCTCTCTCACTCTCTTTCTTTCTCTCTCTTGAAGGGTGGGAGGGAGTTCTTCTTTTTTTTTTTTTTTTTTTTTTTTTTTTTTTTGGAGGGGGGGGGGGGGTTTTTTTTTTTTTTTTTTTTTTTTTTTTTATGAATTAGGGTGGGAGCGGGTTTGGTTTTGTATTTGAAACTTGTTGCGAATGTTTCAGGCGTGTTCACTTATATATTCTTCTGATTTTCATTCTCCCTCGCTCTTTTTCTATTAAATTCAATTTCCACCCCCTTTTCCCCCGTTTGACATGTTTTCCTCTTCCTCATGGATAAAATTACATTTTAGCCCTATTAATTAAGATTAAAATCACTTTCCTCCTCCTTTTCTTAAAAAAAAAAAAAAAAAAAAAAAAAAAAAAAAAAAAAAAAAACACTTTTCCTCCTGAAAATTTTGCAACCTTTGGCACTTTACACCTTGAAACAACTGAACAAAAAAGACTCTGTTTAACCACTGAATGTGTTGGCCTAACAATAATAGAATATCATGGTTGATTTGTTGTCACGAGTGTTTGGGTTACCCAAAATTATTTAATATAAAGATTTATTTTAATCAAGCTAATACTCCATTTAGAGTGCCTGAAACCACTCTTTATGTACTCTAATTGTAATACATTCAGTAGGATTGAGATGACGCGTTTCTCATTTAAGAGATAGGATTTTATCTGTATAACTTTTATGAATATTTCTGTCAACCTCTAAGGTCCCATTTGACAATGCTTGGAGTATGCTAACTATCGTTGGTCACCCCTCTAACCCGATCACAACGCACCCACCGGGCAACCACCCGTCCATAAACACCCCTACTAACATTGGCGCCTCCCTTCCTAAACTTTTAATTTCTATATAAAAAGAAGAGTTTTGACTCGTAAACATCTATAAGATAAGGTATTTAGGTCATATTCATTTTACCGATTCGAGTTTTATTACAGTAAAAAGTTCTCATAAACAGTCACATTTAACTTTTTTACTATAATAAAAAATTCTCACATAAAATCACATATCATCTCGAATTAAAAACTCGAATCAGTGAACTAAACTGGCTCTTAATTTACCTTTACAATTTACCTCTACAAAATATTTTGGCCTCGTTCACATTACGGATTCGAGTTTTCAATTCAAACTAAGATGTGATATTTTTTAAGAGTTTTTAACTGAAATAAAAAAAATTTAAATGTAATATTTTTTAAATTTTTAAAAAATTAAAATTAAAAACTCGAATAAGCGAAATGAATCAGATTTTAATTTGACTTGTCTCCTTATCTTAGTTAAATAGTTTGGGTCATACTCAATGGGGATAACTCCCTGATTTTGTCGAAACGTGAAGGTCACAACTCCATTTCTATGTCATAATTTCCTTCTCCTTTCTCACTCTCTCGCCATCTGCAACAAATCTAATCCAGTTTCTCTGTTTCGCCACCATATTTGCTTACCAACAAAGGTCGGTATTACTCCAACTATTCATTTCTTTTTCCTTTTTTCAGAGCTTTTCTCACCTTCATATATAGCTACTAAAATCCATCTCCCTTTTTCTTCCTACTTTCTGTTGCTTCATACGCGCGCGCGCGCGCGCACACACACACACACACACACACATATATATATATATATATATATATATATATCTCACTTTTCTCTTATCTTTTGTGCAACTGAACTTATCTTCTTTTTTTCTACGTGTTCATGTGCGTCTTTATTGGAACCAATTAGAACCCACTTTAAGAGGCTGAAAAATGTTGCGAATGGTGGAAGTTCCCATTCCTCCCACTAGAATTCAAACCCGACCTCTATTCACTTCACACCGAAAAGCGAAAATCAGAACGAGAGTGATCTCAAAATGGGGGAATTGTTCTTCTCCAGCCTTCTCGTCCTCATCTTTCTCCGATAACTTTTGTCAAACACTTGGTGGGCAAGTTAAGAAAAAGAGTTTGGACAAGGTTCAGGGCAAAGCCAAGAAAAGGGTCTTCTTTTTAGATGTCAATCCACTTTGTTATGCAGGAAGTAGCCCAAGCTTGCACTCTTTTGGCTACTGGGTCGATTTATTTTTCAACCAAGTTAGCCTTAGTGACCCTGTCATAGCGGTTCTTGATGGTGAGAGGGGAAGTGAACAACGCAGGCAGTTGTTGCCTTCTTATAAAGCGCACAGGTGGAAGTTCTCGAGGCAATTCTCGAGAGGCCACGTGGGACGGGCCCACCGAATCATCACCGACGTTCTTGGGAAGTGCAATGTACCAGTGTTGAGATTCGAGGGCCATGAGGCGGATGATGTTGTGGCCACGCTTGCGGAACAGGCCCTGCGGAAGGGCCACAAGGTGGTGGTTGCCTCGCCTGATAAGGACTTCAAGCAGCTGCTTTCAGAGGATGTTCAAATGGTAATGCCATTGGCTGAGCTGAGTCGATGGTCATTTTATACTCTCAAGCATTATGAGGCGCAGTACAACTGTGATCCGCATTGCGACTTGAGCCTGCGGTGCATTTTGGGCGACGAGGCTGATGGAGTGCCCGGGATCCAGCATGTGGCTCCGGGGTTTGGGCGGAAGACTGCTCTTAAGCTATTGAAAAAGCATGGCTCCTTGGAGGAGCTGCTGAGCACAGCTGCAGTGAGAACTGTGGGGAAACGGTATGCTCAGGATGCGCTCGTGGAACACGCGGATTATTTGAGGAGGAACTACCAAGTTCTTGCTCTTAGGAGGGATGTGAATGTAGAGCTCCAAGAGGAGTGGTTGGTTGAGAGAGATAGAAAAAATGATTCTATAGTTTTGTCTGGCTTCTTGAAAATGTTGGATGGGACCAAGAAGTGTGGTCAGCACAATGGACATACTCTTTGCAAGGGCTAAATGCCCAATATACATACATAATGCTTTGAATTTTCTTAATTGTTTCTTTTCTTTTATGTTTGCCTCTTTATTTGTCATATTAATTTGAGTTTTCTTGGTACGGTGAGTGATATTTTACTGAGTGAGATCAATGTGCATGATTGGTTAACATTCTTCTTTAAAGATAATTGGGGTTTAAAGAATCCATTATTCAAATTCCAAAATTAATATTGGGGGATCTATCATTTATTATCGGGGGCTTTCTGAAGTTGCTTGCATAAAGGACAAGGACTATTAAAAACAAAATATATTTATTTAGCTCTCGTTTTCATCGGCATTATGTCAATACAGTGTTTTTAAAACATATAAAAATAAAAGTGTTCCTCTTCCAACTGCCTTTCCAAGAAACTAAGGGCTTGTTCTTTTAGAGTTTAACTTGAATATAATTTGTGAGTTAAATTTGAGTTGAACTTGTAACTTGAGTTTGTATTTGGTTGTATACATTTGAATTATGGTTTGAGATAAGAATTTTTTTAAGTTTGTATTTGAGTGAGTCAAAACTTGAATTTGTATTTAGATAATATTTTAATAAAAACTCAATGCTCATGAAAAATTTTAATAGGGTATATGGGTCGGGTTTTATTCGTCTTTTCATTGTCAACGCATAGAAAAAAAATCATCTTAATCAGAATTAAAACGAAAAAGTTATAGCATTTTTAAGAATAGAAAAAATATTGTTCATTAATTTGAGTTCGAGTTTCTGAACTCGAGTTGAATGGGAAGCTTGAACTCGAGTTTTAGTCTTAAACTCGAGTTTGAACTCGAGTTTAAACTCGAATTTAAATTTAAAATAACATGAACTCGAATAAAATTGTAACCCGAGTTATTTTTTTTTGAGTTTTTCACTCAAAAGAATAAGCCTTAAAACGCAAGTATGAATATCTTATTGCGAAAAGTCCCACTGTTACAAATCTAAAGTATTAATTGACTCAAAACAAAACAAATGATCCATTTAAGGAAGAGGAGAAATATTGTTTTTACCGAGGACATCTTTTCTACGTACTCACAGGAAGATTCCTTTCAAAATCACAACAATGGCTTGTCAATATTTAATCATTTTCCTAAGAGTGCTTTCTTTAGAAAGTTCAAAGCTCCAAACGAGGTGCTTAAGAGTGCTTTCTTTATCGAAAGGAATCAGGATAGAGTTGTTGCTCGATTAGTAAGCTGAAACATCTAAGGGATATTGACTTATCTAGTAGTGAAATTGAAGAGATACCTTGTTCAATCTGTACTCTATACAATTTGCAGACTTTGTAATTGTCAAACTGCAAATATCTTAGTTGCCAAAAGACATGGGACGATTGATCCATTTGCGTCATCTTGATACTACTAACGTACCTTTAGAAGAGATGCCACCGCATATGGGTAACTTAAAAGAGTTACTTATTAACGTTTGGTTCATGAATTTAAAATCATTTTCAATTTACGTGTTTTTTATGAGAGAACACACTGTAACGACCACGAACTATGATTCGAACCATAACACGAATTCTCATACCAAACACTTTGTTTTAGGTCAACGTGGAAGTGGTTCAAGCATCAAAGAGTTGGGCGCACTACAACCCTTGGCTGGAAAACTTCGAATTTTTGTTCTCTATTATGGCCTTTTCGCGGAGAAGAGCTTCGATGTTTAAGTTATGTACAATTTAATTGTAAGCCTCTATATTGGGAAGGAAATTACAGAAGTCTTTAAAGTATGTTGAGATTATGTTTAGAGGAGAGAAGGGTTTTGAGTTTCTTCATGGGCTTCCTATTTCCTAAAATTTTGTTTACAGGAGAGATGGTTGTTTTGAGATTTTTATCATTTATTATTATTACTATTTTAATTACTGATTATGCTTCACAAAATGAATTCCTGAATATGGCTCATTTCATCTCTTCCTCTTTCTAGGTGTACCAAGAAAATGAACAACTTGGTCCTATCACTTCCTCCTAAATTCACAAAACTACGAACTCTGATTCTGCGCCAGGACAAACCACAAGTTGAGGATAATGCTGTTGAGACTATAGCAAATTTCTGCCATGATTTGCAGATATTGGATCTCAGCAAAAGCTTCAAGCTCAGTGACAAATCTTTATACGCCTTAGCTCTTGGTTGCCAAAACCTCACCAAACTCAACACCAGTGGTTGTTATGCTTTTAGTGACATTGCTCTTGAATATCTAGCTAGTTCTTGCAGAAAATTGAAAGTCTTAAACCTTTATGGATGTGTCAAAGCTGCATCAGACTGGGCATTGAAGGTATAAATAAGTTTTAGATAATTTTTTCCATGCATTATCCAGCATGGTTCCTAACTAACCGTGAAACTGTGCGCATGCAGGCGATTGGACGTTACTGCAATCAGATGCAGTCTCTAGACCTTGGATGGCGTGAACATGTGACCGATGCCGGAGTTGTGTGTTTGGCTTGTGGGTGCTCTGATCTCACAACCCTTGATCTATGTAGATGTGTCCTTATAACAGGTATTTTTATGTTAGATCCATTAGCTTATGCTTTTGACCCTAAAAATACAAATAAGGAATTTTAACTTCAAGATAGTGTTTAGATAAATGGATACATAGTTTTTTTCCCCCCTTTTTGTTCCTCTGTACTTTAGAATCTCCATATTTTCATTGTGCATTTTGATGGAAAAACACTCTTTGATTTATCCGTTCTTGTATTGCAGATGATAGTGTGATTGCATTGGCAAATAGGTGTCTTCGCCTGAGATCCCTTGGCCTATACTACTGTCAGATCAACACTGACAGGGCGATGTATTCCTGGCCCAGAGTTGAGTAAGGAACAAGCCCGCCATGCGGGAATCTGTCGACGCCAGGAACAATGAAGAAGAGCTTAAGACTCTCAACATAAGCCAGTGCACGGCGCTAACCCCACCCGCAGTACAGGCCATGTGCGACATGTTTCCCTCGCTTCACACTTGTTCCCGAAGACATTCTCTCATCATGAGCGGCTGCCTGAACTTGACATCGGTGCAACGTGCCTGCGCTGTCCAAGCACACCGTACAAGTGTTAAGCCTCCTTCGGCTCATTGAGCCGAGCTTATTTGAATATTGGGTATACAAAATACTTTTCCGCTGTACACATGATTGTGTTTATACGTGTCCAACAGTAGCAGCAAGTGTTTTTCATAACCTGCAGACTATGAGAAATACCTTCCAACTTGAACTTGAACATTTTCCATCATTTCATTTATGAAATGGGAACTTCGGCTGTTGTTCTAAACATATTTATCCTATGTAAAAAGATGTTGAAAAAATACATAAGTTGAAAAGAAATTCATTTCCAGTAAAGGTAACAATGTGGGACAAAATGGATACTGGAATTAAGATAGAATTTCATTTCAAGAATTGATCCTTTCCTTTGCGTTGAAAGAATAAAGTATCAAGAAAACAGGGAAATGAAAAAAAAAAAAAAAAAAAAAAAAAAAAAAAAAGAAGAAAAGAAAAGAAAGTAGGGACCAAGAGTGATCATTCCAATTTACCTCATACCATTAAAGAGTATTCACATTTCGTTTCAGAGGAAAGAATAACAAATCATGTGTGCAATCTGGCAAGCTTTTATGACACACTTACAGAAAAAATCATACTCATTTTTAAGCTAACATGGAACTAACAACAATGTTGTTTCATACAATATTGGCAGTTCTTTTGTTCTGAGAAAACAACTAGAAAACTGAAATTGGTTTTCTCCTTTGAAAGAAACAAGAAAGAACCAACGTGCATTAACAACGTATTAGGGAAGAAACAAACGACTTCTCCGCAAAATTACCAAACAAAACTAATCTCATTTTCTAACTTGTCGATTGCCCATTTACACAAGTATGACGATCATGTAAATTTCAAAATGTATGAAAATAGATGTTTCTTCTCTCTCGTTTCAACGCAGTCAATCTGCAGAATCAAAACTGAACACGAATCTCAACCAGAGTAATAATCTCTGTGTCACTGAAAAGTAACTTTTGTTCTTTTCTTTTTCTTTTTTGGGGGAACTTGTAGAAAAGTACAAATATCTCCCTATGTTAAACCCTCAAGGTCATACTGCATAACAAGTCTCTCTACTGTTCTTTGACTCATAACCTGTCTCTTCTCCAACTCTTTCAAAACTTCGGCTGCCAACTCTACTTCTCCTTCATGGGCAATTCCTTCCACCAAAATAGTATAAGTTGTCTCATTAGGGATGTAGCCTTTCTCAATCATCACCCCAAAAACCTCAAGAGACAAATCCGTTCTCCCTGATTTGCAAAACCCGAGTATAAGGGCATTGAGGTTTTCAGTATCTGGCCTATAATTGTTCTCTTCCATTATGCCAAAGATCTCCATTGCCTCACCCAACATGCCTTCCATACACAACCCTCGAATCAAAGAAGAGTAGGTATAAGAGTCCGGGGTAAATCCATACTTGGTCATCTCATACAAAAGTTGAAATGCTGCATACGTGCTCCCTTTCCTACACAAGCTCGAGATCACACTTTTATAAAACTCGTGAGTCGACAATTTTTGTTTGTTACCAAGGCTTTGAATTATAGAAAATGCCTCCTGCACCATTCCCTCCCCACAAAGCACGGAAATAGCGTTGTATGTTCCTTCATTAGGGCTGCATCTCCTATACATCATTTGATCCAGACACTTAACAACAAGCCCAACTTTACCCTCTTTACAAAGATGTACGATTATTGGGTTGTAGCTTGCAGCCGTCGGCCTAAACCGTGCTCTCACCATTTCCTCGATGACCTCCAATGCGTGCTGAGTCTTGCCATGATGGGCAAGAGAGCCAATCAAAATATTGTAAGTAACAACAGAAGGAGAGCGCTCCTCTCCATCCATCTCTGCTAGAAGCACATTCGCCTCCTCCCACCTACCCTCCTCGCACAAACTCCGCAATAGAATGTTGTAGCTTACGACATTCGGGTTAAACCCCATTTGAGGCAAATCCCTCAAGAATCTGATAGCCTCATCAGTCCTGCCTTCCTTGCACAACCCAGTTAACAAAACATTGTAACTAACCAAGTTAGGCTTACCCCCTTTAGCAATAATCTCCTCCAAGAGCTTTATAGCCTCATTCACACCTCTCTCCTTATAAGCAGCCTCAAGCAAGAAGGAATATGTGAAGGCATTGGGGACAAGCCCTTTCTTCATCAATCTCTCCAAAAGCTGCAAGCTTTGATTCAAATTCCCGCGCATACAAAGGCCTTTAACAAGGGAATTATAAGTCATGGTATTGGTTGGATAGCCATATTCATCCATTTTCTCAACCAATTGCATTGCATGACCAATGTTGCCTCTCCTACACAGATTGCTAACCAAGTGAGTGTAGGAAGCTGCATCAGGTATTATGCCGGAACCGACCATCGTCTCCATCACCCTCACTGCCTTTCGCAACTTGTTGATCTTGCAGAGATCATAGAGAAGCTGAGTTGCTTGGGCTGCATCAGGCTTTTGGCCTTTGTCCACCACCATGGATTGTAAGTAGAGAAAGGCATCATTGAGCCTGAGCTCCTTGCTTCTCTGGTCATTTTTCTTATCATTATTCCCTGGTCTCCAATTGGGAAGAGTAAAAACGGTGTCCTTTGGTGAAATGGTTATCTGGGTAGAAGCCAAAACTCTTGAAAGTGAAACCCCAAGCTTGTTGGTTGAGAAAAAGAAGAACCCACTACTACCACCAGTACTAGTTTTTCTTCTGGGGTTTTCAGGTGATGGGTGATTAACTGGTGAGAACGAGTTTAGCAGGGTGGCCATGGACAAAATGAGAAAATTAAAGAAGCAAAACAGTAATGCTATATTTACTCAGAAAGCAAAGGAGAGGGAGAATCTCCAACTCAAACTTGGTGCACTTCACAGAAGGAGCAAAAATTTATAAGCCAAACGAATTAATGGTTTAAGTTTCAAAAAAAAAAAAAAAAAAAAAAAAAAAAAAGAGTACAGAAAACAAAATGAATTGGTCACAAGATGTGATTTTTTTTTTTTTTTTTTGGGGGCTGATAAATAAGCTGTGATATTTGTGCAAAGAATGAGGAATGGAAATGAATTAAGAAAGGGAGAGAAGAGAAGTAACATACAGCAGTAGGTTTAGTAGTGAACCAGCCATTATTTCCGTTGCAAGACAACACCTCCAAGGCCAGGCCATTGCTTAGTGCTGTCCACAAATAACTTTTCTTCTTCCTATGTTATCCAAACTCGGTTGAGAGTTAAAAAGCTCCTTACTTGTATCCCACGCGCACAAGCCTCTCTTTTCGTTCCACGCTCTGTTCTGCTTTCCCCAATTGAGTGCCAACAATATCTCCGTTCACATTACTAATTTAAGTATAAAATTTAAATTTTATTAGAGTAAAAAATTTTCAAAACAGTCACATCTATTTTTATACTATAATAAAAAATTTTTACATAAAATAATATTTTAATTCGAATTACAAATTTGAATCAACAAATTAAATGAGCCCCCAAACCCCACATTCGAGAAAATCCTCAATACATAAAGAATTAATTACAAAAATTCTTCTTAAATTACACCCTTATAATATTTTACTTAATTATCTTTAAAACATAACATTTATTTTTCTGAACAATAAAATATTAACAAAAACTCCATCATTTGGGTTTTTTTTTTCAGAAAAATTGATATGTAATTTATTATTTTGAGTATTGGTAGTTTTATAGTTTAACATTTTAGTTTGAATTTAAAATTAATTTTAATTTAAATTTTTAATTATAATAAATTCATTATTAATAGAATGTAAGTTAAAAATTTTATAAATTTTTTTGATATAGTTATAACAACTTAAAGAATTAAAAATATTTAATTATATTTATTGTGATTTATTAATATCTAATATTAATTTAATTAATCATGTCATTAAAAATTTTTAATCACTTTCAATTTTTACAATTCACCCTAATAGTCTTGAAAACACACTTATTTCCCTTTTCTCCTAAATATTTCTTTTTAAATTTCTTTTCTTTTATTTTTCTTCTTTTCTTTCTCACTTTCCTTCTTTTATTTCTCTCTCTTTTTTATTTTATTTTCTTTTCCTCTTTCCTTCTATTCTTTCTCTCTCTTCCTTATTTTATTTTCTTTCCCTCTTTCCTTCTCTCTCTTCCTCATTTTCTTTTCTTTCCCTCTTTATTTTAATATTTAATATTTTAATTTTCATGAATTTTTCGGAGCAATATATTTTAATATTTAATTTGATATTTGTATATTTTATTTTATTTTCATGAATTTTTCTTAATTAATCCAGTTTAATTAAGTTAATTTTTTAATTATATCTCAATAATTACGGTCTCATCTTTAAGGTCATGACAATAATAAAAAAATATATGAAGTTTTTTTGAATATTTAAAATAGTTTAGATTTAAATTAAATTTTAAACCAAAAAATTATTAAAATACTCTCAAAATAATAAATTAAATGTCCAATTCAGTTAAAAACTTGATTGTAAACTAGATTGAAATTTGGCACACCACAAACCAAAATTAAAAATAAAGAAGCATTAGTCTGTAGGAGAAACAATCGTGTATGTTCTTACACTCTTCCTAAAAAGCAAAGCAAAACGTAAAGGCCGTGTTTGAAATTAATCTCGTTTTTATTTTTTACGTTTTTTGAGAAAGAAAAAATGAAAACGTTTCTAAAAACGAAAATGAAAACGATTTTTTGGTTTAGTGTAAAATGAGAAAGAAATGAAAAACAACTTTTAGTCATTTTTTCATTTTTTGTTTTCATTTTTTCCTCTCTCGAGCAGAGATAGAGAGAAACAGAGACATCAATGGGTTTTTTACATTGAAAATAATCTCTTGATAAAACTACCAAACGCATTTTCAAAAATGATTTTTGTCTGAAATTGAAAATGTTTTCATTTTCATTTTCATACAAAAAACAAAATAATTTTAGAACGAGTTCCAAACGCGCCCAAAATTTCCACCAATGCTTAGTACTAGAGGTGAAAGTTTGGGCTAGGGCCGAGGCCTGACACTGTTGGTCTAGTACCGGTTAGGCCCCTCCCATTTAATTGTTTAGGCTGGGTTGGGCCGAGTTTTTTTTTTTTTTTGTTTTCGAAACGTTTTCGTGTGCAGAAGTGTAGTAGTGTAGATCGTGTATAATAAAAATTTTCATAAAACTTTCAAATATACTATAAATTAACAGAAATTAAATAGATGATTTGAATCCCATTGCTACAGGGAAGCATTTCATTAGTAAAGGTTTCTTTTTTAGAAAAAAAAAAACAAATTTTTTAAATTATCTTTAAACTTTATCATTTGTGTTAACATGTCCTTTGAGTCTTAACTCTGTCAAGTTTTTTAACGGAAATGCTATAAATGCCATTTTGATTTTTTTTGTGTATGTAAATATTTCTTGAACTTTAAAATGCACATATTGTGTCTCAAAAAATATAATATTTCTCTAACTTCTCACTCTTTATGTTGATTTTATCAATTTTTTAAATAAAAATATTAATATAATGATTAAATTATTAATTAATTATGATATTTTGAGTTTATAAAATGTCTTTTCCTCTAAAAATATTAGTTAAATATAAATTCTTAAAATATTAATTGATTAGACGCAATAATGAAAACGAAAAAAAACGAGGAGCAAATATTAGTTAGGGGATTAGAAGATTATTAAAAAAGAAAAAAAAAATAGTAAAGCTTGTACCGCTCCTTTTCATTTCCTTCAACCTTCCCCGAAATTTCGTAGCCTTTGAAAAGCAAGACCAAAAGATATTGAGTCTTTTCTTTCAAGAAAAAAAAAAAAAAAAGGCAATAGTACCAACCACTCTCTCTCTCTCTCTCTCCTTGTAGTCGCCGGTGATCACTAGAAAGCGTAGCAGCCGTACAGCCACAGTTGATATTGTAGGTTCATCTTCAGGTATATGCCCTCCGTTTTTTTTTTTTTTGTTGTTGCTATTTTCATGGAATTTGCCTATTATTTTTCATGGAACTTGCCTAATATGGATAATATTAGAAAGAGAAATGATCTCTATTATGTTAATTTTCTCTTGATTCGACTAAATTCTTGTACTTTTTATATGAGTTCCTAGGATTGCGTCATCAAATATTCCCTTCGATTCTACTTGGCAAATTTTACTTGTTGATCTCATATCGTCCAGATATTTCCCAAGATACTGTAAACAATACATTAACAAAGTCAATATTTTTACGGATATTTATTAAAATTTTAACAAAAAAAAAATTACGTGGTGGTTCAGTCATAAGAGTGAAGAATCTTCGATAAGTATAAACCTTCCTCATCCTGATCAATGGTACAACAACAGTTGCTTGGGTCTCGCCGCTTGCGTTATTCTTGAATTCAAGGACATTATCTCTTTGCGGAGAGATTATGAGGATCTATCTCTTCGTTGTGATTCTGTTTACATGTTCCTTAATGGCGATTCATGGAGACGGAGAAGATTTGTGAATTTCTATATTCCATTTGGAGATGCGACTACGTATTTTTGTGAATTTTGTAATTCTATTTTCTCGTTTACCATGGATTTTGGTTATTATACTAGTCAACATCATCGTCACCCAATGAGTAATTGCCAACAAGCATTCATGTATCTAGACCCCACTTACGGTGAGTTCATGAATGCATTGAAGGATAAAGCAGACCAAAGAAGTTCTGATTTTGATGAAAATGAGAAGAGTGGGTTCGATCCAACTGCTACAGCCTCTTTTTCCTTTTATTTGTACAAGGATAGTGACGATGGAAATGTGGAGAGAGACGTAAATCATAATGGAAAAGTTGTGAAGTGCGGGGTCCACCTCTTATATACCTACGAGACAAAGAGATTTAAATCCAATCAAGAGGAAGAGAAGCCATTTATTTTGAATCCAATCATGAAGAAGGCGAGGAACCACTCCCTAAGAGATTTAATTCATGTGTGCTGTTAATTTCTATATTCCATTTGGAGATGCGACTACGTATTTTTGTGAATTTTGTATTTCTATTTTCTCGTTTACCATGGATTATGGTTATTATACTAGTCAACATCATCGTCACCCAATGAGTAATTGCCAACAAGCGTTCATGTATCTAGACCCCACTTACGGTGAGTTCATGAATGCATTGAAGGATAAAGCAGACCAAAGAAGTTCTGATTTTGATGAAAATGAGAAGAGTGGGTTCGATCCAACTGCTACAGCCTCTTTTTCCTTTTATTTGTACAAGGATAGTGACGATGGAAATGTGGAGAGAGACGTAAATCATAATGGAAAAGTTGTGAAGTGCGGGGTCCACCTCTTATATACCTACGAGACAAAGAGATTTAAATCCAATCAAGAGGAAGAGAAGCCATTTATTTTGAATCCAATCATGAAGAAGGCGAGGAACCACTCCCTAAGAGAATTAGGGTATAAAAAAAAATTCACGTTTGCCCTGTCATATGCAAGGTAATATTTAATATTTATCATTTGTATATGTGTTCCGCAATTTAATTGCTAATATTTTTCTCTGATGTATTAGTTACTCTTGCACGTAATAAGAGAGAAACTTTCACATTATTGGTTGTTTTCTTTCTTTTTCTTTATTATTATTTTTTTTTTGAAGTATTTGGGCAAGTTTTTATTAGTTGTTTTTATTTATTTATAATATTTCCTTTTGTAGTTAATTTTGTCTCTCTTTTTGTGTTAGATCATGTTATTGAAGTGGCGTTAAAAATTGTTGTTGCTGATCATCCCTCTGCGTGTGTTGATTGGGCTTAATTGGGCTCCTCTGAGTGTTGTGGGCTTGTTGGCTACAGTTGATGTAAGGTAGAATGCCGTAATAAATAGTATATTTAAAACTATTTAAAATAAATAACAGTTTACGTGGTAAATGAAATATTTACTACGTAAATCGTTCATTGTCACATAAGTTAATTTTTACCCGTTGTAATTGAATTAATTAGACGGTAAATGATTCATTTACTACGTAAACTTGTATGTTCTTCAAATAGTTTTAAAATATGTGATTTACTTAATTTAGTTAAAAAATATACTATTTACTACAATAACTCTTGATGAAGCGGTGGAATTATGAGAATTCACGTCTTATGTGTCCACAAGTTTAGCTGCAAAGAGAATGAGGAACCTTTTGGATGTGCTGAAGGCTATTGAGCTTGCTTTTTTAGTGGTCAGTTTGTTTTTCTTGGAAAACTGAATTTTATGTTTATAAGATATTCAGCTTTGACGATTCATTTGATGGTATGGTTCACTATGTGTTGGGATTGAGACTGTTGTCTTATAATATAATTCTTCTTTGGTTTGTCTATTAGCTATGTTTCCTTATTTATTTTCTATTGCAATGAAGTATAATAATTGTGATTGTATGATTTTTTTTTTTCTATTGCAAGAAAAGAGTCTCTAGAGAAGACAATGCTCCATTGAACTCAAGGGAAAGTGCTAATATGTTTGTTTGAATTGGAACTCGATTGAGAGTTCTAATAATATATATTTCTTCTCAATGTTGTTTATATATATAAACAAAACAATGTAACTAAAGAGTTTGATCTATAATCCAAAAGCTGCAAGCTTTGGCTCAAAATCCCAACTTGTACAAAACGGAATTACAGGTCATGGTATTTGGCTGGATTGCATGGCCAATGAAGTCTCTTCTGCATAAGCTTATATATGTACGAGAAATTCGTAATATAAATATATGCATGTAATTGTTAGCTTGTGAATTTGTCCCACGTTAATAACCAACAAAGTAATTAACCTATGTTCATGCTTGATTTTCGGAGGTTACACTTGTGGGTTTCTGATTTATAGTAAAGACATTCAAATGATATGATCGAATTGGTAATGATGGAGCCAAAAATTCATGTCAGTGAGTGCTAATATCTAAAATAAAAATTTACCGGGACTATAAGATTAATTTTCAAATTTTTAATGAGGGCTATGTATTTATTAATATAATCCAATACATATTTAATTATATAGGATTTTCAAATATAACAAAGTTTGTGGGGACTTAAGCCCCCACTAGTCGTTAACTGCTTTCATGCAACAAATTGTCATTTAACGAAGCATATCATACTATATTATTTTTAAAAAAATTAAAATATTTTTTAATTGACTCTATCATGCTTGTTTATTAAATGATATGGCAAAATGTAACTGAATAAACATAAACGATTTATATCCCTCGTAAAGAATGGCATTTTTATTAGTTAGCTTCAAACAAAAGAATATTAATGTTGATTTTTTGTCAATGCTCGACTATTAGCACATTGTTTTTAATCTTCTTTTTATTAGATGTATTGAAATCCACGCTATTCTAACAAATCAGAGCAAGAAAAAAAAAAGTATTTGAAAAACACACATGATAAAAACAAATAAACTGTATAGGGTTTTCAGCAAAAAGGAGAAAAAAGAATAATAAATAACCAAAAAAATAAGCAAAGAAAGGTAAAAGAATTGAAAAAGGAAAAAGAAAGCGGAGAAAAAAAAGAAGGAAAGGAAAAAATAATAAGTTGCCACGTGATGGAAAGGGGAGGTGTCATTATTGATATATTATAGATTATAGGTTATAAATTTTACTTATACATCTTACAGATGTTATAAATTGTAGATCTAGATTATAAATTACTGATTATAAATGTTTTAGATAATTACATTATAGATGTAGATTATAAATTACACTAGTGGGCAAGTTAGACATAAAATTAATTATGTGGTGAGTGAAAAAAAAAAAAGTAGTTGAGAGGGCTACAAGAAATCCATTAACATCCCCTGTTTTACTTTAAATTTCAATCATCACTGGTTACAACCCTTTAAAAATTTCAAAAAAATCCCTACATCTAATTTGTATTATTTTAGCTTTGTGCCTGGTAGTGAAAGAAGCTAAACCTAAGAAGAAATCTAGAGAAACATCAACATGTTTTCGTGCATTTTCTAAGGTACCAAACGAATCGAAAATGAACTTGAAATGCACAATGAGAAAAGAAAATTACTGGAAAATTGAGTGTTTGTTTTCTCATTTTTTATCAATTAAATATATATTTTATTTCCTTGATTTTTCATTTTTTATTGTACTAGAAGGGATTATGTCATTATAAGATAACTGCCACAAATTTTAAGATTAGATTGACTTATGTCAGAAAATATAAATTCTTGTAGAGAATACTTCAACCACGACATCATACTATATTTAGAATACTAAATGTGCGTTTAATAGATGTATTCAGAATCATAATTCAGAATCTTAATTCCAACTCAAATCGCATCCCAACTCAAATTAAAACTCAAATCAGTAAACTAAACGGAAATCTCAAATTTGTTTTACCACATGACAGAAAAATTAATCCCCCGTTCATTTCACTGATTCGAATTTAAAATTTAAATTTTACTATAGTAAAAAACTCTTAAAAATAATCACATCTACCTTTTTAACTATAATAAAAAATTCTCATATAAAATTATAATTAAAAATTTAAATTAACAAACTAAACATATCCAAATATCTATCTAAAGAGCCCTGACAGATCATAACACATTCCCTAAATATCTCTAATATTATTAAGCCCAATTAGATCTTGAAATAAGTTTTTAATTAATTAATATTGTGAAATCCCACTTATTTTGGATTTAAAATTCTTCCGCATAGTGCTGGACAAAAGTATTTTCAAGTTAAAAAATTTAATTACTCATTTCATTAATAATATTAAAATCTCGTTCACTTCGCAGATTCGAATATCTACGAATTAAAATGTGATATTTTTTAAAAACTTTTCACTGTAACCAAAAAAATTAAATGTGACATTTTCTGAAAATTTTTTATTGTAAAAACTTAAAACTAAAAATTCAAATCGGTGTAATGAACGAGACTTAAAATTCATTAATTTTCATCATTTGTGATTCCTTCATTTTCTCCGCTTTCTTTTTTTCGTGCAACATAAAGAGATTTTTTTTTCATGGCAAAGGACAGAAAAAGATGAAAAGTGAAAACCTTGTAAACCAATTGGGATTTGGCACACCACAAACAAAAACTAAAAATAAAGAAGCTTTACACTGTAGGAGAAACAATCGTGTGTGTTCGTTCACTCTTCCCAAAAAGGAGCAAAACGTAAAATTTCCAGCAACGCTTAGCACAAAACGGCGACAAAAAATCTAAGCCCAAGAAGAAATGAACAAGGGGCAATTAAACCACCACTTGAAGCAAGCAAAAACTGATAAAACCCAAGTTTAGTTCTGTACCACCATGAACAAATCTAAATCATTCCACATATAGATAGTCTCAAAACTCAAGTTTTGCCATGCTAATGGTACCAAACAATTCACTAACACAGAAGTATGCAAGTAAACAAAACTGACAAAAAGAAAAAAGTTGCGATCAACGACATGAAAGACCCATCAACGCAACCTCCTTGCTTCTCTCTCGGACTCGAGCAAGGTGAGAATGTCACCTTCCCTCACTGGCCCCTTGACATTCCTCATGATGAAGCGGTTCTGGTCATCAAGAAACTTGACTCTCACTTGAGTCACCTGTCCTCTCGAGCCCGTCCGGCCCATGACTTTCACAACCACAGCATGCTTCACCTGAGATTCCATTCTACACAAGAAAATGGAAAAAAGACAAGTTTTTAGTTGGCCTAAATTAAAAGCCAATACAGGTTACTGAAAGTTCCAAGTTGAGAAAGATGGTCACAAAGTAAATCCACCACGCATTAGAGTTTCTATGATCAGATCTCGGTACATATCCAGTAGAACTTAAATGGCAGTGCAGTTGTTCTTAACTACGGAAACACCACAAACAAACCCAAACCCAAACGCCAATCGCCCATTATTAGAGTTTTTCATGAGTATAAATTGGGTTGAGATCTTATTATCTCCATCTCAATGAGCATAAAAACATAACAGTGAGTAAAATTATATCCAAAAGGCAAATACCAAGATGTTAAACCAAGCTCGGTTTCACTGTTAGAAGTCAGGTGGTTATTAAGCCACTAAAAAATTCTATTGTTCTTGATAGATACTGCAGTAAACAATTCATAACCATGGAACAACACAACACAACACAGAATAATTTTGAACCCAAGGAAGGAATGCAGACCACACATAACTACATTCCCAACAAGGTTTGTAAAAAAAACAGAATCATCATTCCATGCAATATGCCTACTTTAGAATATATATATATATATATATAGATATATTACAAAATTTTCTGATTTTGGAAAATAAAACAAGCAAAAATTTTCACTGACCAACACGAACAAGAAGCAAACTTTGAAAAAATAATCAACAAATGAAGTCAAATTTGTCACAACAAAAAAATCTTAAAAGCTGCAAAAAATTGGGTCACAAATCTCGTGAACTGCATACATACATTATAATAGCATGAACAACCTAAACAAAGTAAAAAAGAACCAGACCGGCGGTACATAAAAGGGAAATTCGCCGAATTTGTTTGAAAGAAAATATACAGTGAAAAAGTTCGAAGAAGAAATCTGAAGAAACATCAAGAAAGTCGTTTTCCTGCATTTTCTGAGCTACCAAAAAATTAAGAAAAAAAAAGAAAAAGAGATGGAAGAAGAAAGAAAATTACTCTTCC
>NW_010362198.1:17330-52334 GCF_000414095.1 Morus notabilis | reverse complement strand
TCTTCCGATGCTCTATCTGGTCTGTGGTCTTCAAGTCTAAAGATGAAGGAAAGCCGAAAGCGAGAGCGACGCAGAAACGATACCCTAGTTGAAAGAAAGTGGAGATTTTATAGCTCTTGTTCTAGTTTCGTACACGCGACCTCACATGATTCTGTCCCACGACAATTTTTTTATTTTTTTATTACGCCAGTTATTATACAATCCGATGTTTAATTCTTATAATATATTTTTTTGATATAATATTTTCAGGATTAATTTTACTAGTGGCCCTAAACTTTAGGTCATTGTCATTTTATTCTTTAAATTTTAAAAATCCTTACTTTATTCTTTTGAATTTTAAATTTGTCTCATTTAAGCTTTTTAGTAATAATTTCTATTAAAATTAGATGGATAAATTGAGATTAAGTGAGTTCACTGAAACCCATCAATTTTTTGTTAATCGAAGAAGATTGATGCACATTGGATGACTACTGGTCTTATTAATGTTCAAGCAAGTTTGAAGCTTTTTTTTTTTTTCGAATTATTATCATTGATGTCCATGAACTTTAAGGTTATTCTTAATTTGCTTCCTGCATTTTAAAAACTCTCATTTTGTTTTATGAACCCCTTCTTTGTAATTTCTGTTAAAAACATAGAAAAAGAGAATAATGCAGTCACTTAGTCTTTGTGTTTGAATTCTATTAAAAATAAACAGATAAAATCACGTGACTACACTTAACTCTCTCATTTTTTGTCTAATTTTAACATAAATTTTTATAAAAGGGCTTATATGACACGAATTCAAAATTTAAGAGGTAAAGTGTGTGACGACCCTCCTAGGTGGCCGTCACCGTAGCTTAAATTAACTTGTACTTACTAGGGTTTCTTAAAGTTTGCGGAACATTTTTTTTTTAAGAATGAATAATTCCATAACTCGTAACAACAATTTCAAAAGAATGAATCACTAAATTTCTTAAAGCTTTTCTTAATTTCAGTTAAGATAAAACTTTCTAAAAATATCTTTCAAACGGGGCAGCGTTTGAACTCTGGTTTCAAATACTCTTTAAAAGCCTTTCTAAAACTAACCAATTCAATCAGGCCATTTAATTTGACTTCAAAACGGATTTAGTGAGAAATCTTAAATTCAAGTACATTTTAAAGGTCTTTTTAAAATCAATCATTTAAATTATCATGTTTAAAATTTATTATGATGTCTTATCATTGTCTTATTATCTTATCTTATCTTTCTTATCTTTTCTTTCTTTTTTATGGGCCCGAGTGCTCGCTTACCACTTGCGCTCAATCATCGGGACGTGAGGGTTTACAAGGTCCCATATGACACCGTGATTATAACTTGAATGCCTCCCTTGAGTCGGAGGACATTATTATTATTTTTTTTTCTTTTCTCCCTTGCGGAGCTTGAGTTACCTCCCTTGTGGAGGCTGGTACGGCACTTAACTGAAATTATTCTTATAATTTCCTCTTGACTTATTAATGTGTATGCAGTATGACATGGCATCGCATACAATACTTAAAGCATAAAACATGAATATATAATACATGTGTAACTTTTTCTTTAAAATCTATTCATGTTGTAGGCGAGATTCCTACTTACCTGATTTACAGAGTTGGAATCCACTTTTCGCCAAACAGCCTATTCTCTTACTTGCTTACTTCTGAAAATGAACACCTATTGAGAGTGTGAGATTATCTATCGTTTACTATTCTATTTTAGCAACTTATGAAGGAAATCTAACCCTTTACTTAAGGCATGTATTCCTTTCCTTTATTGAAGGATATTTTACTATCAGGATCAATTTATTAAATCCTTAAGATCTTATTTTCCTTAATTGCCCTTAACGTACTTATGTCTAGATTGAAAATCATTTACCCAATCTAGTAACTTATTCTCCATAATTTTTCTCATTGGACTTATTATGATATTAAGGCCCAATTCGGCCTAGAAACTTATTCACGACATTCTAACTCTTAAGCCGTTGAAATTTAAACTCAAACGGAGTCTCTTAAATTAATGTGGGCGTTAGACCCACATCAA
Source organism: Morus notabilis (assembly GCF_000414095.1). Classification (NCBI taxonomy): domain Eukaryota; kingdom Viridiplantae; phylum Streptophyta; class Magnoliopsida; order Rosales; family Moraceae; genus Morus; species Morus notabilis. The sequence goes on along the minus strand of NW_010362198.1, from coordinate 50,299 downwards.
ACCTTCAAAATTCTACGGACCTATCGTATTGGGCTCGTGGGGAGGTGATTTTATTTTTTAGGGTGATTCTAGTTTAAAACATCACATCATGATTCAAATTTTGAACCAAAACCAAAACTATACAAACGAAACACTGATTTTCAAGAACCATTTTTTACTTTTGCAAATAAACAAAGGTATAAACCAGAATCATAGTTCCGGTTATAGAACCCTCATACCAAACGCAACCTGAAAGTCCTACAGATTCTTTCACTTTATACGAAGCACTTTCGGCTTTTCTTGCTAAATCATTCTTTCTACCTCTCTTTTGTTTTAAATAAATCCATTGCCTAAAAGTAGAGTGAGCATCACTTGTCGTTTGAGTTCAAGTCAAGATGGTTTCCTTTAATATAATCAATCACTTCATCCTCAGTCAGATATTTTATTGACAAACCTCTTGAAACGCAATCCCTACAAAACAAATTTAAGGGTGTTGGGGGAAGAAAAGTTTGTTTGTTGACTCAAAATTTAATAACACATTGGTTTACCTCACTCTTGTTGAGCTTATTTGGTTCGGTATGAGTTCATCCACAATTCTTATGTTATCCTGTCAAGAAAGCACGACGTTAAGTTTGATTCAAGATTATTAAATCAATATTTGAACAATAATATTGAACAACTGAAAACTTATATTGGGTCTCATTTGATACCACATTTCGAATTGTTGAACTAATGCAGAATTTTTACTCAAACAAGACCAAGAACATACAAGTTTCAAAAGTCAAAATTAAGACTTAAGAACTTGGTCGGGACAATTGGGTTTACTCCAAAACTTAAACCTTTTTCACACACAAGAAGGTTAAGCAAATCTTCTGGTTTTTAATCAGAAAAGGAAAATTCTTCTAGTCTAGTTATAAAAAATTATATGTGTTGGCAAATTAAGACATCTGATTACCCGGTTCTCATTCAAAATCGGATCATCTGAGAAAATTTTCTCAATATCTTGTCCTTCTCTTCGAGTGCAAACCATACGATACTCACAGCATATGGTCCTGATCTGACTGACAAACATGAGAGGGATTACAAGGTTGTCTAAGGATTTAGCGAAAGCCTAGGATCAAGATCATTAGGGTCTAGAGGAAGGAGTACAACATGAAACCACTTGAATAGCTAATGGCTCAAAATATTCTCCAAGAATCTAAAGAATATCAATAAATATATAGTTCTGTATAAAAACACCTGCTCAGGAATCCAAAATCCAGGAATGGAAAAAGATTGGAGGAGATCGGAACCGTAGACAACCACGACCTTGAGAGATTCTAACAGAGGATGATGAAAAACAAGTTATAACCATGAAGTTGCAAATGAATCACAAATCAAATTAGAACAGAAATGCTCAAATTGATTAACAAAAGAGAACATAAAAGGAAGTACATATATATACATGCAACTTGTCATTGGCAATGGCTTTTTAAAACTAGACGAAGAAAAATGAAAAGCAGAGATGAAATTATGATCATATTCCTACCTCTGGGTATCATATTTCCCTCACATAAGAAACTTTTGACTCTACACAAAACGGTCAGAGTGCGTTGATAGGAACTTTGTCTTGCCTGTAATATGGATTCAAATTTCAAGTAATAACTCAATTTGATACATCAAATAAGTAGTTTTGAAACTAATAAATGGGCACATGATACATCAAAGTTAAGACAAAATTGTAGAAAATGAAGTAGCATACTAATTAAGTTCCTAGAGGATCTGTAAACTCGAGCTTTCCTATGGTTTTAATTTTTATTTTCTGCCTGTTTTTTCTCAGCAACTGAAATTTGGGGGTTAGAGGGTAAGGAAAAAAGAGTAGATTACCTCCCATGGATCAACCATGATGAAGTCGGAACTTCCGCAGGCACACTGACACAATCTTATACGGTGTTCTGCCGATATAAGGCCCTACACCAAGTGACTAGATTGTTAGGCCATCTAAACTCGGCCAAAAAATTAACATAGAACATGTGAGTCTGTGATGATAAGTTTTGGCTGCAATAACTCAGACAAAACTTAAAAATCGCATAATATGAATTGACCATGTGCAGATTTTGAACCTTTAACATGAATTGACCATGTAAAGATTCTGAACCTTTGTTTATCTGCCATTAAAAGAGACGTACCCTCTTCTTGTATGCGTGATTCACTGGCAACATATAACCTCCGATAACACAAAAGCCTTCTGAATTTAGCGGATCTCTTGCCAGCTCTGCACAACAGAAAAACGTACCAAAATATACATTAGATATGTTCCTTGCCTTAAATAGCATAAAACATTCTACTTAAGCTGGATAAGAAAATGGCGTAAATGAAGCACTAATTCAAAATTGTACAAGCAATAGTAAGTCATATGCAAAGATGACCATCTTGGGAATCGTTCTTTCGTGGGTTCGAATCGAAAACTTGAGCTGAGATTTAAATTCTGGTAAGAGAAAAAACTGTAATAAAAAGGTGGAATTGTCAAAAAGAAAAAAAAATGGGGGCATGGTAATGAGGAAAATACCACAGACTCTATGTCAATGTTCGTGAAAACAAAAACACACGAAACTCATATCAATAAAATTTCGGTATTCTACAAAAACATATCTTCTCCAAAGTTGTTTCGAGAACCTATCTTTAATATAATATCCCAAAAAATATCGATCAAATTTCCAATATGTAACAATTTTTTCATATGTATTTTTTTAACTGATTTCTCAAGGAATTCACGATTCTGAAAAGGTAGAAAACTAGTATAAAAGGACTAAAAGCATCAAAATCTCGTTTTTTTCTGCTTCTTCACTACAGTAGCTCGAACCATTTCTGACTTTGACATAAAATTATGCAAACAATAAAAGAAAAAATTCCAAAAATTTTTACATCTAAAGTTCATTGTAACATATATGAAACAAAAGAGTCACTCTGAAAGACTGAAAACAAAAGTCACTCTGAAATTCCTTATTATTAACCACCAGTCACAGAAACTCACCAAAGAGGCGTATATGCATAAAAGTAGGAGGATTGAAACTTCCCGTACCCACTAGAGCTACATATATCTTGTCCCTATAAAATAAAATAAAAAAAAATGTAACATGAAAAACATAGAAAAAGATTGACCTTTCTATTCCAAAACAAACAAACTTGAAACTAGACTTAAGGTGATATGAATTCCTTATGTCAAAATTCAATCTGAACTTATTTCAGAAAAGCCTAAAACTTTCTGTAATCAATGGGAAGCAAAAGGAAAGAAAAAATAAATTAGAAAAAAAAAGAAAGAAATTAAAGTGGAGGAACACTTACCTGGAATCGTGATCAACCAAACCCAGAGCTAATTTATTAACCGGTAAAGGAATATCCATGACACCTGAAAAACAAAAATGAGAAAAAAAACCAACCAAATTAAACAACCCAGAAAAGGGCAAAAAATATAAAAAAAAATAAAAAAATTCATTGTTTAGTAGGAAATAAATCGTTTTGAAAGTTTAGGAGTTTGAGCCCGTCGATAAGCAGATTAGAACGACACTGCCGGAAGTGATGACGAAGCTCTTCTCGCTATTATCTGATTTCGCCGGAGGCCAATAAGACGACGAGAGAGATGAAAGACAAGATAAAGAAACGACACGTACAAAACTAAACGAAACGACACGTCATTTTATTTTATTTTATTTTTTGACCTTTCGGCCAGAGAGTGACCAAACGTCATGTCGTTTCTTCAACATAAAGTAGAAAAAAAACCCAAAAACGTCGCGAATTGCCTTTTTAGTGCGTTGCCGTTCTTCCCTCCCTGTAATCTGTCGTTTTTCCTCCGAAATTTCCAAAATTCAAATTTTAGTTCCGCGCTGAACCATCTCATCTCCAAGTCCAAGGTTCAATCCCAAACCCCTTCTCTCTCTCTCTCTCCCCTCCGTTTCTCTTTCTAGGATTCTGTGGATCCATGGCGGCAGCGGAGAGAGTGAAGATGACGACGATTGAAAAGCTGATGGATGGTTCAGATCTTCGAGAACAAGTCCCGAATCCTCGACCAGGTCGAGCAACAGACTCGTCTCTGCGATCACCACCTCGTCTCCAAACTCCTCATTGACGGAATTGCCCCTCCTCCCTCCATGGCTACTCTCCCCCGACCGGTAATTTCGCACCTCCGCCATTTCTTTCCATTTCAAGTTTCCATCGGTTCGCGCGTTCTGAAGTTCCGCTTGTGGTTAGGGCCAAAAAACTAAGCCTAGGGTTTCAGTTTCAGTTTCAGTTTTAGGTCAAATTTTTGCTCTTGTTGGTGTAATTTAGAGAGAGAAATTGAGATTTTTTCACTTCCCTTCTTTGGTTGCTAAGAGACTAGACAAGCAAAATTGAAACTCGTGTAGTTTTTTCTAGTTTGGTTCGGAGAATAACAATTCTTTTCCCCTTTCAAACTTGGCTAAATGTTGTTTATGCGCCTATTTTTTTCTTTTCTTTTTGTGGCTCAATTAACCATCAGTGTCTTGCATTGAATTGAGTAATAAATCTGTCATTTTTTATTGTTTTTTATTTTATGTGGTTAAAGAACTGACATTAGTCAACAAAATTTTTTGTTCATTATAGAGTTGAATGCTGAACTCAGACTTCATTTCAGAAGTTCGTGTTCCACTCACTTTGCTGATTCGAGTTTGTAATTCGAGTTGAGATGTGATTTTATATGAGAGTTTTTTACTGTAGTAAAAAAGTTAGATGTGATTGTTTCTGAGAATTTTTACTGTAGTAAAATTCAAATTCTAAACTCGAATCGGTGAAGTGAACGGAGTTTTTATCACGCTGATGGCAGGCCCGCAATCCCATTTTCCCAGTCATCACTCTGTGTATCAGAAGCCAACTGCTGAAGCCTAGTACTAATAGGCAGCTGCCAAATAGTTTGTACACAGACAGAAGAAGTCTGTACTGAAAATAAGCCGACAATAGTTTAAGTGGTTGTTCCCGTGGAATTAATGGGTCTGTGGTTCCTTTCCTTTCGGTTGATCAACTTGAAGAAATGGACTCAGTTAAACCTCTTCATACTGCTAATGATATAACGAATCTCTGATTAGATTATGCAGCGATTAAAGAGACCCTCGTCAATAGCAAATTTAACTGGGCTTCAAATACTAAGCCTAGATTTTTGTCAAAATCTTGAGTTTCTCCCTGACAGCATCAACAGTTTAAGCTCTTTACGAAAGCTCAGCATCTCTTGTTGCCGAAGCCTTGAATCATTACCAATTCTTCCCTCTGTATCAGATCTGAAGCCGCAATACTGCACTTCCTTGAAGAAATTTAGTAGTTCAATAACTTCGGTCGAACAAAAATGGGATCATGATTTCTATTATAGCTTCCGTGAATACCCGAGAAATTTTGAATTTTTTGGCTGTGAAATGTTGGATGAGAATGCACACGGAGTTGATCAGGCACTATTTAGAATTCTGCAATGTGCAAATTTATGTTTAAAGTACAGATACGAACCTGATGAAGAATTTATGGTGGGGTATCTACCGGTATGTCTATCTCTTAGTAGCATAAGTTTCTTCATCGCTTAAGCGCTCTAGTTTTGGCAGGATTAAATATTGTGAAAACAATACTGACTTTCTCATCCATGTTGTGTACAGATGTTGCTTAAGATTTGTTGGCCAGGAAATGAACTTCCAAGGTGGTTCAATTATAAGAGTGAGGGATGCACAATATGTATCAACCTTCCAAATCAAGCAGATCAATGGTATAACAACAGCTATTTGGGTCTCGCTTTTTTTGCTATTGTTGAATTCAATGGCTATTCAGGTGACTATTTGAAGATTTATCGTGAGTCCTTTTACACGTTCCCAAATGGAGATTTGTGGAGGCAGGCAAGATTAGTGAATACAAGTTTTTTTTAGTTGTGCATATCATCTTTTTGCGCTTGAGGAAGGTCAGAGTAATCCTCGTAGGTCTTATTGTGTTCAGGTATATTCCTGTCAAGAATTCTGAATGCGTGTTCCTGTTTATGGACAACAGAAGAAAGCCATAAAAGATTTGATGCAAATGGGAATAAGTTCCCTGATCATGATTATCAGCTCATGAAATTTGGTGACTTAGAAAGAAGTCGTGATTTCCTTGAAGAAAGATTTGGAAAAAATATGAAAGGCTTCAGTCGTACTGCTACAGCCTTTTTCTCCTTCCATACTAACAACGAAAAATGTACAAAAATCAAAAAGTGTGGGGCGTACTCTAGAGGTAGAGAGACTTGGTTTCGTAGAGTTTGAATTCAGTGGAAGAACAACTCTTTATTTTGAATCAGAAGATGACGATCAAGAAGATGAGGAAATGTATTCTGAATCAGAATATGAAGAAAATGAGGGAGTTAATAAATCAATGTTAATGATGTTTCTACTTCTGTTGATTGGGCTTGGACCTATTCTGATTGTTGTGGCTAGAGTGTATTCAAGTCTTTTGTGGCCCAAAGTTTAGCTGCAGATGGTGAAGAAGCTATTGGGCATGCTGAATGCTATTTTGGTTGCTCTTTCATATTGGTTAGCTAGTGTGTTTGTATTGAAAAATTGAATTTCATGTTCATAAGATGTTCAACTTTGATGCCTTTTTTTTATTTTTTTTTAATTATGCTTCTTCTTATCATGAGTTGAATAACCATGTGTGGATATTGGGACCCTTTTTTATTGTAATAATGTGTTTCTTCTGCTGATTTTGCCTCCAGTTCTTACTCTGGAAAGTGGAAACAGCCTTTGTTTTCTTTTGTCATTAAGTATAAATAAGTTTGTTTGGCTTGAATTGGAACTCATATGAGAGTTCTAGTAACTTATGATACTTCTTAACGTTGTTCATATATATATGTACACACACACGTCATGTATATGCAAGGAAAATGCGCACTGAGATTTTCAGTAGCCTGGCCTAGAAGCAGCCTCAAGCAAGAGTGAAAATCTAAATACATTAGGCTCAAATTCCTATGCATACAGAGCCCTCTAACTAGGGAATTGTAGCATAATGGAGGAGAGTGTGAATCAAGAGGAATTCAAATTGGATGATGAAGAATGCGAAGAAGCAGGAACAACTCCATATATAAGAAAAGTAGGACTTCAAAAAAAAAAAAAAAAAAAATCACTTTCAGCCTCTCATAGGTAATTCATAAAATTTCTCATTAGTTTCTTTTGCTATGTAATGTTACATATATAGAATTATTGGTGTTTATTTTTAAGCATTTCGGAAATTTGTATTAAATTGGTACTACTCTATTTGTACTAGAATCAGGTTGTTGGACATGAGGTGTATGCGTTTCCTGTGGATGCTGGACTAGGTTGAAATCCATGTTGCGCCTGGTAGGCCTGTAAGTCGGCTGGGTAGGATCGGCATTGGGCCTGAAATTGGGCCGAGCCACAATGTGCGGGCTGAGAAAGATTTGAGCCACAACACTTCTTTAAACCAACAAATCTGTAACCTTTCAGATTACTTCAGATATGCTTGGGGTGACCGGGTTAGTGACGTTGGGGTTCTTGCAATTAAGCCCATTATCATTGGCGAGAGAAAACGTTGGGATTGGGCTTGTGTTGTGTGTGTCTAAAAATAGCCGTGGTCAAAGAAAACGTTGGAATTGGGCCAAAAAAAACATTAGATTTAGGGCTGATATCTTTCTCTGTACTGATAAATTCGGCTGGGTAATTTGCCTTCGGGCTGAATTTATCTTTTTTTTTTTGGTATAAAAAATTCGTGCGGAGGGTTTGACGTAGGATGAGCTTGCTAATAGGTGCCAGCATAGTTAGGATATACTAGCAAACTTTGATTTGTAGGGTATTTAGTATAAAGATTCGTGTTATGGTTCGAATCATGATTCGTGGCTCATTATAATATTTTTTCTCACAAAATACATGTAAATCGAGAATAATTTTGAATAATAGTTCTAAATCCGTAAAATATTCTCTCTTATAATTTACTTAAAAAAAAAAAAAAAAGAAAGAAAGAAGAAAAAAGGTAAGCGGCCGGCCTCTAACAAGGACTTGAATAGCCATATGTTGGGTGGGTGGGTATGTGTTCGCTACATGTTTATCCTGTGTTGAAACGCTACAGAAATGGATTTGAAGTGTGTGCGTATTTGTTTTGGATTTTAATTCTTGTAATGAATCTTTTGTGAGATTACCTGCATTTTGAAACCATTTGGATCAGTTTGTACACAAATTAGTAGGGGTAAAAGTATGAACTTTCCCTAAAAAAACAGGCCAAGGAGAAAATTTGTAATATGAATGATATAAAATCAAACCTAAAGAAACTTTTGTAAATCAAGATACTAAAAGGATATCTTTCAAAAATCAAAATCAACAAGAAAATTGTTAATTCATTAGTTGGTACCGAAAAAAAAATTAATTAATTAGTTGGACAAAGTGGATCCATATTCTCTGCTATGTGGTCATAATAGAAACTACAACGTTTCTTAGTTTCTCTTGCTCTTTTTAGAGTTGTTCTTTACTTCTTTTGGGCATTTGTTTGCCATCCGGTAGGATCTCAGTGTGCGTTTAATTGGTAGATTTGTGTCATAGTTCAGATCATAATTCGTGGCTCGCTACAGTATTTTCTCTTACAAAAAATACACGTAAATCGAGAATCATGATTCTGAATCCATTAACTAAACGTTTAGACTTGTTATTTGAATTTTTCTTCTTTTTAATAATATTTTCATTGGAGGGTTTGATAGATGATGTGTCCTTCTAGCAGATGGTAATTTAGTTGGAATGCTCTAGTAGGTTTTGATAACAGTTATCATATCTCATATCTCGTCATTTATTAAAAAAGAATGTTATTTATTTTTTTAATAATTAATATTACTATACAAAGAAAAACAAGAAAAACCCACCGCCATTAATGTAGAAAGGAAAGGCATGGTCTGAAATTTGATGGTATGTTTATCTACGCGTAATCAGAATGGGCATGAACCATAGTGGGCAAGATTTGAAGTGAGTATGATTCGGAGTGAGAAATTATAGTTAAAATAAGTTGTTTACTTGGTGACAAGATTTGAAATTAGAGTCACCTTAAATCTCATTCATACGTTTATTTACGCTCATAATCAGAATGAAATAGTGTAAAAGTACTAATATACCCTTTAAGTCAATTTTATATTTTTTATTTAAAAAATTAATTGTCTACTTATTAGATTAAAATTAATCATAATTAAAATATTTAGGGTAATAATAGAGTAATAAAATAATAAATATAAATTGTACAATTATTTAAAATATAAAAATAAATTGTTAAAATTTAAATAAAATAAATAAAAATAAAGATAGTGTTAAAAAATTAAAATATATTATTAATTTATCAAACAAATAAAGTACATATTTATTATATTAAAGTTAACAATAATTAGGCTAATATTACAATATTAGGCAAAAAAATGAATAAATATATGTTGTAATTATAATTTTTTGAATTTTATTTTAATTTTATTATTTATGAGTAAAATAGGATTATGATAGTAATTTAATGTTAATATTAAAAATGAGAGTTCCAATCCTAAGGGGATATATGAGTGCCAATTTCATCCCTCAATTCTAAATTTGAGTGGGCCCATCAATTCCACTCTCATTTTAAGATAAAAAATAAATAAACATAAAATTAACTCTCATTCCTCACTTCTATTTCTCAATGTTAATAAGTAAACATACTATGAATCCTTCAAAACTTGTTCGTTTCGCTGATTTGAGTTTAGAATTCGAGTTGAGATTTAATTATATGTGAGAGCTTTTTACTGTAGTAAAAAAGTTAAATGTGATTATTTTTTAGAGCTTTTTACTATAGCAAAACTCAAATTCTAAACTCGAATAAGCGAAACGAACGAGACCGGTCCAAAACACGTTATCGAGTTGACTTCCACCACAAACAAAGGGAAAGCAATGTCATTTTCACGCTCCACATGATGATATTTTTGCTTTTTGTTTATTCTTTTAATTAATGTTTGTTATTAATTATGACTTTATGCACAGAGGAAAGGGGGTTAAAAAAAGCCATCCCTCCATTAATATTTAGGGTATTTTGTACATTAATTGTAATGTGTCTTATTTTACCAATTTTACTCTAATTATTTTATTAGATTTAGGTTTTGAGAAACAAATTAACTAATTAGATAAAAATTAATAGCTCATGGAGTAAATTGTCAAAACGCTAAGTTCAAAAGGTAAATGTAAAAAAAATCCCAATATTTAATACAAAGAAAAGGAATGTTCTGGACACTTGGACACGTTATTCAATTAAACAAAATCCCCGTGGACTACATATTTTTAAGAGATAAATTGAAAAAAAAAACAAAATTAAAAAAATCATCATAATTTATTAATAAGGGAGTTTATTAGTGTCCTCTCTTTTTTTTTAGAGAATACCAGTACTCACAGTTTATTAAATGTTAAATATGTATTATTTTTTAATCTAATTTAATTTTTAATTAAATTTAATATAAATTTAACAGTTGATAAGTGTCTTAAAAAAAAAGACATCAAAAAAAGTTTGTCAATCAATATAAACTTTGAAGAATTTCATACATTAGCACGAAACCCCATAAAAATTGACGGAAAAAAGCGGAAATTAGCTTTCACGCAGATCCAGAGCACCATGTACAAACCAAGTAAAAATGTATGCTATTGCACCTAAAAGTAAACAAGTAATTGGAGAAAACAAAAAGTGCAATTACACCTGAGAAAAAGTACTAAGAATAGGCATTCACAGAACCAGTAAATCGTGTGCTCTTCTAAAAAATTAATGGCTTGTTTAGTTTGGTAATTTAAATTTTTAATTTAAATTAAGATATAATTTTATGTAAAACTTTTTTATTATAATAAAAAAAATTAAATGTGATTATTTTTAAAATTTTTTTACTATAATAAAATTTAAATCAGTAAAATAAAAAGGGTCTAATTCACTTTCATCAGTCTAGAAAACAAACTTCCAAAGTTGAATAACCCAGAAATAGGACAAACGCACGCGAACCACAATGAGCGAACGGCAGGACAAAACTAATAACAAAGTATTTGATAAATAATTATGTCCGTTCATTTTATCCATTTGAGTTTAAAATTTAAATTTTATTACAGTAAAAAATTCTTAAAAATAATCACATTTAATTTTTTTATTATAATAAAAAATTCTCACATAAAATCACATATTAACTTAAATTAAAAACTTAAATTAATAAATTAAACGTCCCTTAGAATTAATATACAAAGGAAAACAACCAACGGTATTTACACCGAGAGGGAAGGCGTGGTCTGAATCCTTCAATAGGTTCAGAGCCCAAAACACGTTATTGAATTATAAAATACCAATTGACTTCTCATCTTAAACAAGTGGATGAATACTGTCACTTTAACGCTGCCCATGATTATACTTTTGTTCTTTTTGTTTATTCTTTTATTTAATGTGTAGTGGAAAGAAGGAAAAAAAAAAAAAGCAATGTAGTTGCGGCATAGTCTAACAATAGTTTCACTCTGCACTCTACTACAAGGTGGAGATTTCAAATCCCCCACTCCCAATTTTTTTCCTTTTTTTTTTAAAAGAAACCTTCGCCCATTAATATTTAAGACTAATTTTATGTTTACTTATCTTTTTTATTTTAAAATAAAAATAGAATTAACGGGTTTCACTCAATATTTTTTATTTTTTTTTATTTTTTTGTGAAACGTGCAAAACTAATAACAAAGTATTTGATAAATAATTATGTCCGTTCATTTTATCTATTTGAGTTTAAAATTTAAATTTTATTACAGTAAAAAATTCTTAAAAATAATCATATTTAACTTTTTATTATAATAAAAAATTCTCACATAAAATCACATATTAACTTAAATTAAAAACTCAAATTAATAAACTAAACGTGTCTTAGAATTAATATACAAAGGAAAACAACCAACGGTATTTACACCGAGAGGGAAGGCGTGGTCTGAATCCTTCAATGGGTTCAGAGCCCAAAACACGTTATTGAATTATAAAATACCAATTGACTTCTCATCTTAAACAAGTGGATGAATACTGTCACTTTAACGCTGCCCATGATTATACTTTTGTTCTTTTTGTTTATTCTTTTATTTAATGTGTAGTGGAAAGAAGGAAAAAAAAAAAAAGCAATGTAGTTGCGGCATAGTCTAACAATAGTTTCACTCTGCACTCTACTACAAGGTGGAGATTTCAAATCCCCCACTCCCAATTTTTTTCCTTTTTTTTTTAAAAGAAACCTTCGCCCATTAATATTTAAGACTAATTTATGTTTACTTATCTTTTTTATTTTAAAATAAAAATAGAATTAACGGGTTTCACTCAATATTTTTTATTTTTTTTATTTTTTTGTGAAACGTGTTTTTTCATCACTAATTTCACACAATTATTATCAAGATGTGGTACATTGGAACAACTTTATAAGCCGGAAGAACATTGTCAAAATTAAAAATTCATAGCACAACTTACGAAAACCCTATTAAGTTCAAAGGGGAGTAATACAAAGGAAAGGCATGGTCTTCGGTAGGTTGCAGTCCAAGACACGTCATTCAATTTAACAAAATCCTCGTTGACTTACATACATATTCTTAATTAAAGAAATAAAATGCAAAAATACAAAATTACAAACACCATCTTGATTTATCAATAAATTAAAGTCTTGGAAGAATTTCATACATCTACACGAAACCCAATCTAAAAGAAAAAATATATTTTTATTGAAAATACAGACAAATTTGTTATCTGCTGATTAAGAAAACAAAGTTCTGAATTTGAATAACATAGAAATAAGACATAAACGTATGCAAACCACAATAAGCGGACGGCAGGACAAAAACTAATAACAAAGTATAATTTGGTAAATAAATGGACATAGATTTTAAATCAAAAGATAATGCTAACTTCCGCCAACAAAAACAACAAACTATGCATACAAGTCTTCGTCAGAGTCCCAATCGCAGAAAGGACCATTTTTTTTATAGATGAAAATAAAGCAAACTTTATAGTTAATATTGCTGTGCAAGAACAACATGAATTTATGCCTCGGGAGGATATTCCAATGCCATAGTTTTTTCCACCGCGCGCTTCGTTTATGCCTCGGGAGGATATTCCAATGCCATAGTTTTTTCCACCGCGCGCGCTTCGTCGTCGTCGAGCCTGTAGCTACAAAACGCGCCCTGCTGATCGATGCCGATGATATCAACACATCTTCGGAAATATTCGACGCCCACTTGTAGCAGTTAAAGTCAGGAACATATGCAGAAACAACGTAACATTATTGTGAGATAACTTAGCTACTACTAGATTCTTCATGTGATGCCTGTCCCATATGTCTCCTAAGTGGTATTTCTTTTCGTTTCACCACTTTTCCTTCTTTTTTTTTTTTGTTCTTTTTCTTTTTGAACAAGATAGCATTATTGGCTATTCACTTTTCATGATTTCCTTGTACCAATTTCCTGGAAGATAAAAAGAAAGAAACCTTTGGAATACCAAACTTTGTTTTTATAAATAGATGGAAAAGATCTCTGTTTGTTTATAAATAGATAGATCTATGTTTATATTGCAGGTACGCTTCTCTGTTTCTCTCTTCTTCTTTTACAAGCATTTATTAATTTTTTATCTGATTAGTAATTAATTTGTTTCTTAATACTCAGAACTATTTCACGTGATTCTCACTTTTGTTCCTCAATTTACTCAGTATTACCCGATGTTAACCCAAGAATAGTTTTCATCCAATCAGCTTATTTTTTAAGGGTCCTTCATGATTACATGACCTGATTATCTTTTCTGTTTATTTTTTTTATTTATTTTCCTGAAAGTATTTATCGCTATTTAGTTTCTGGATTAAAAAATAGGGAAAAAAAAGGAGAAAGCTTGTTGAAGTTTCTGGCTCATTTTCTCCCCCCATTCTTAAAAAAGAATCTGGTAGTTTTTCCCTTGATAGACTGAAATGTCTTGTGAAGATAATCGTATATTTCACACTCCAATATTAATATTATGAGTTTAGATCTGTTATCCTCATTTTAACCATGAATTCATTGCTAGCATATCACTTGTAATCAAAGGAAGGAACAAACTATCCAGTCATTTGGAAAATTTGTCTTTTGATCTGAATACATATATGTATCCTTCTGTGCAGAATTTATAACGAAGTAACCTTTTCATCATTTTTGACGTTTTGACCATCATGAGTACGGATGCTGGAGCTTCTTCTTCTTCTCACACCATTTTGAAAAAGATTACATACGATGTGTTTATCAGTTTTAGAGGTGAAGATACTCGTCCTAATTTTACAAGCCATCTTCATACTGCTTTATGTCGGGCGAAAATCAAATCCTTCATAGATGAGGATGATCTCGAGAAGGGAAGTGAGATATCGCCTACACTTTTGAAAGCAATCGAAGAATCAAGGCTTTGTATAATTGTTTTGTCAGAAGACTATGCTTCCTCAAGATGGTGCTTAGAAGAACTCGAGCACATTCTTCGATGCAAGAAAACAGATGGTCAAGCCGAAGTTCTACCTGTTTTTTACAATGTCAATCGATCTGATGTGCAGAAAGTTCATGGAAGTTATAAAGTTGCATTTGCTAAACTTGAGGAACGTTTCGAGGAAGAGAAATTGCAAGCATGGAGAGAGGCTTTGATGAGAGTAGCCAATCTACCCGGTTGGGCTTCAAACGAGTTTAGGTAATCATAGTATAATATTTGAACTTGTTCTAATTATTTAAATCAGCATTGACGGATTAGAATCACAATCGCCCCTTTTCTTGAAAAAAAGAAAAAAAAAAGGATTCGTACTGCTCATATGTTTACTTTTGTTGTTTGATCATTTTTGTATGAAACACAATCTCTGTAATGCTATCATGGCTTTACGTGCACATACACGGGCAGAGCCACCTTAAACCCGGGCGGTGGGCCGGCCAAGAGGCTCCTTAGCCTTTTGCAACTTCATTCAAAAGAAGCCAAAAAAAAAAAAAAAGATTAATTCACGCTTTCTTAAACAAAATTTCTAGCTCTGCCGCTAAAAAATATATTTGTGGGTATATAATATAACACTGCAGAATATTTTTTTTAATGAGAGGAAAACTTATTGAAGTGAGAATAAAAGATATTTTGAACTTTATAATTGTATTATCGTTTGCTTGTATATCATAAAGGTTTTATTTTAATAAATGGTAAAGATATTATTTACCCGAGTGAGAATAAAGTCTCAGCATTACCATTTTTTTATGGTAACGAACAATATTCATTGCATTAGAAACATATATTTAAAGAGAAGTATTAAGTTAATTTGTATGTTTTGACATGTAATTAAAAACTTTCTGATTGGGATGAAATATATTAGATAATTGAATATTTTCTTGAATTTTCAATTAATGTCGGTTACTAATCACTATACCTTTGTATTATGGCTGTGTACCATTGGCAGGTTCGAATCAAGTTTAATCGACACAATTGTTGATGTGGTGATTAAGAAACTCAATGATTCATCTGTGTCAAGGGATGATTATTTACAGGGCCTGGTCGGAGTTACCGAACGCATCGAGCAAATTGAATCACTGTTACATATTGGCTCATTAGACGTTCATAGTATAGGTGTTTGGGGCACAGGTGGTGTAGGTAAAACAACCCTTGCTCGTGTTGTATTTTACCGGTTATCTTCTCAATTTGAAGCTTGCTGCTTTCTCGAAAATGTCCGTGAGGAATCGAAGAAGCGTGGGCCAGATCATTTTAAAAATAAACTTTTTCGTGAATTGTTGAAGGTTAGGATTCACAGCGTC
Organism: Morus notabilis; assembly: GCF_000414095.1. Taxonomy (NCBI): domain Eukaryota; kingdom Viridiplantae; phylum Streptophyta; class Magnoliopsida; order Rosales; family Moraceae; genus Morus; species Morus notabilis. The sequence continues at coordinate 34,556 of NW_010362198.1, read as the reverse complement.
ACACTGCAGTTTGAAAAAGATAGGCTCCGCCGTAAAAAGGTTCTAATTGTCTTTGATGATGTAGATGATCCTGAACAACTGGAACATTTGTACAATGCTTCGTGGTTTGGTCCTGGAAGCAGAATTATTATAACAAGTAGAGATAAACAAGTTCTAAGGAATATTGGAGTAAGAAGAACGTTCAAGGTAGAGAGATTAGATTATTTTCTAGCTCTTGAACTTTTTTCTCTCCATGCTTTTAAAAAGAGCTCTCCTACCGCTGATAAAGGTGAGTTGTCAAGAAGGATAGCAAAATATGCCGGAGGTGTTCCATTGGCGCTTATAGTTTTGGGCCGCCACGTTTATTCTAAAAGCATAAAAGAATGGCAAAGTACATTGGATAAACTGCAAAAGATTCCTGACAAGAAAATTCAGAGTGTGTTGAGAATAAGCTATGATTCACTTGAGGAGACAGAGAAAGATATATTTCTTGACATCGCGTTTTTCTTCAAAGGAGAGAATAGAGATCGTATAGAAGAAATACTAAATGGTTGCGATCTCTTTGCGACTGCAGGAATAAGTGTTCTCATTGACAAGGCTCTACTAATTGTTTCTCAGGATTCAAATATGATATGGATGCATGATTTGATACAAATGATGGCTTTTGAGATTGCGCGCCCCCAGTCTACTAATCAAGATCCCAAAATTGGTAGTAGGATAGGGACTGGAGACGATTTTTATCATGCACTAAAAAATGATAGAGTAAGTCCTTAAAGCTACTCTAGATTATTCTTCAGGAAATAATTTAAACTTCTCATGAATAGTTTTTTATTTTTTTATTTTTTGTAAACAATATATATGCTCATTTATGCTTTGTTCTTAACTTTCAGGGAATTGAAAATATTACAGGAATATCTTTGGATACGTCAATTTTTAATCGAGAAATTAGCTTGTTGCCCACAACCTTTTCAAAGATGTGTGAATTAAGATTGCTCAAAATCACTGGTGGCAAGCTATGCCTTCCTCATGGTCCTCTCATCTTTCCAAACGCGCTCAAATATCTCGAATGGCATTCATATCCTTTAAAGTCATTGTCAACAAATTTTACAGCCGAGATGCTTGTTGCACTTGATATGCGCGGAAGCCAGCTTGAAAAACTTTGGGAAGGTGCCCCGGTATGCTTAACTTCACTTCTTTGTGGTTTAAAAAAAAAAGCTTCCATTAACTTTCAATAATTTTTCACAAATAACTTTATAGTTCAATACCATATGAATTGATTTCATTTTCAAGTTCCTCCTCCAAGCGGTCTTGGTGGAAATAGAATTTATGAAATGTCGATTTTACCGTAAAGCAAGAGAACTAATGGGTATTTTGTTGTGAAAAGGTTTTTGGGTATTTAAATAGCAAAATAAGTATGGAAATAAATTGCTTATAAAAAAATCATGAAAACATAAGCTCAACTTCTTTATGTATTTCCCTTAGTTTGGAAAGGGTAAATCTGACATTTTAATTAACTTCTCCAAACTTATCTTAATGATAGGGGGTGAGTTTGAAAAAAAAAAAAAAAAAGAAGAAGAAATTATGCCATATTGAATTTTTATTTTCAGAAAGAACATGTCATTTGGGAAAAGTTCTAACATAGAAAGGAGACTTTCACAATTTATCCTTTACTTTTACGCATCATGCCTTGATTATGTACAATATTCTAAGTGATGCTTGCTGAATCTGTTTTGTTACAGCATTTAGATAATTTAAAAAGAGTCGATCTGTCGGGCTCCATGTACCTAACTCAAGTTCCAGATCTCTCACTTTCTCCAAATCTTGAGAGCATAACACTTCAGTACTGCGTACGTTTGATCGAAGCTCCGTCATATATCGAACATCTTGAGAAGCTTAAAGAGCTTTCTCTCATAGGCTGCCCATCCCTTTGCAAGCTATCAGCGCTTCCAAGGAATTTAAGAACATTAAAAGTGCTCACTGGACCAATTCAGCTTGATCAAACCGATTGTTCTTGTAGCAACAACATTACATGGTATCCCTCTTTTGAGTTTTCATCAAAGTTGGAAAGATTTCCAATCATCCCAGAGCTCATCAAGTCCATAAGGACTCTCAAATTAGATTTTGCGGCAATTAAAGAGCTGCCTTCGTCAATAAGCAACTTATCCGGGCTCAAAACATTAAGCCTGAAATTTTGCCAAAATCTTGAGTTTCTCCCTGATAGCATCCATTGTTTAAGGTCTTTACGCAAACTCAAAATTGCTTTTTGTCGAAATCTTAAATCATTACCAATACTTCCTTCGTCGTCTCTAATATTTCTTGATGCGACGTGTTGCGCCTCGTTGAAGACGATGTCAAATTCAGTAACTTCGATCAAACAAAATTGGGATGATCTCCATAATAGACGATATAAGTGGGAAGAGTTCAAATTTTGGGGTTGCGGAATGTTGGATGAGAACGCACACAATGCTCTTATGGATGAAGCACTGTTTAGAATTTTGCGTTTGGCAACTTTAGTAAATAAATACGGACTCTATCATAATGCTCTTGATGAAGATGAAGGTGACACGTTGGCGCGGGTATGTCTCTCTTCTTTTTAATTACAAGTTAAGATTTAGTGGGAGTGTTAAAATAATAATGTTGGTTCTCTCTCTACTATGGTATGTACAGGTATATAATAAAATTTTCTGGTCAGAAAGCAAAATTCCGAGGTGGTTTAGTCATAAGAGTGAGGAATCTTCGATATGTATGAACGTTCCACATCCTGATCAATGGTATAACAACAGCTACTTGGGTCTTGCCGCTTGCGTCATTGTTGAGTTCGATGACCTCTCAACGACTAAACCGATCTCTTTAGAAGTTTATTGGGAGTCCGTTTACACGTTCCCTAATGGAGATTCATGGAGTCAGAGAAGAGTTGTGCAATTTGATCTTTCATATGAATATCATGTTCATGGTATTCGTGAATGTTGTACTACTCTTTTCGAGGATTTAATTCGCGAAGATCTTCATTATGACTCTGTGAATAATTCCAAACACGTGTTTCTTTTTATGGACAATACTTATGGTGAGTTCCTTATATTGGACAATGGGAAACTTGATGCAAATGGGAATAAGTTCCCCCGTGCCGCCACACTTGATTTTGACTATTTTTCTGAAGAATGGAGTGAGTACCTCAAAGCAGACGAAGAAACATTTGATGCAAATGGGAATAATGCTACAGCAACTTTCTCCTTTGATTTGTCTGAAGAAAGTAAGGGATTTGCAAAACTCAACAAGTGCGGGGTTCACTTCTTATATACTCAAGAGGCAGAGAGATTTGGTTTTGTAGAACAAACTAACAACGATGATGGAGAGTCTGAATCGAGCAAAGATGAAAGCATTCATTCTGAATCAGATCAAGAAGAAAGCAAGGAATCACTCCCTAATCATTCTGAATCAGATCAAGAAGAAAGCAAGGAACCACTCCCTAAGAGAATCAGGACATAAAAACCCCACTTTTCCGATACCATATATGAGGTAATTTAGAAAACAAATTTTGCGGCGGTTGAAGTGGTTCAAAAGCCATGTTGTTGATGATGCCTCCATTTATGTTGATTGTCAAAATAATAATAATGCTTGGTTCTGTTGTTGACGATGCTGTCTTGGGCTTTTGTGAATTTGATCAAGGGCTGGAATTAAGGGAATTTGTCCTCGTGTCCCCAAGTATAGCTGCAGAGATGATGAAGCCTTTGGGTGTGCTTAAATAGAGATGTCAATCGTGTCATGCTCATGCTTATCTTCATGCCGTATCATGTCAGATCTATAATGGTTAAAGCTATGAGTTCGACACGACCCATCACCTCATGTCGTTCTTATCCTAACCCATCATAATTTGGTACCGTGCCGTGTCTGGTCTAAAATTTTTCGTGTTGTGCCAATGAGCTTGTTGGGCTACTCGACTCAATTGGCACAAAGCTACCGAGCTTGCTCTTTTGGTTGTCAGTGTCACTTTCTTGTGATTTTTGCAAAATTTATATTCAAATTTGATTGTATTTCTTTTGATGGGGTGAGTACTTCTTTATCATCATCATCATCATCATCATTATTACTCTAATTGCGACGTGTTTCTCTCCTGCTTATTTTTGCTTCAGTTTCTAGTTTGGAGCTTCTGTTAGCTCTGTTTCCAGGCTTATTTTCTGTTTCATTAAATTATAAATAAGTGTTTTCATTAAAAAAAAAGTATAAATAAGTGTGTTCGTATGGATTGGAACTCAAGTGAGGGTGCTAATAATATATTTTTCTTCTCAACGTTGTTCATATATGTATTTGTGTGTGTATATATATGTATATATATATGTATATATATATATGTATATTAGAAAAGTGACTGAGATTTTCAGTATCAGGACTAGAAAGCAGCCTCAAGCAAGAATTAGCAATATGTGAATGCGTTGGTGAGAAGCCTTTTCTTCAATATCAATATAGTATAAGTCATGGTATTTTTTCGATAGCCATAATTATCCATTTTTTCAACCAATTGCATTGCATGTGCGCCAACATTGCCGCTTGTATATAGAAACCCGAAAGTGTAATAAATAGCAGATTTATGAAACTAAATTAAGTAAATAATAGATGTAAAAACTATTTAAAGTAAGTAATAGTTTATCACGTACATAAAATATTTACGATTGATAAAAAATTATTTACGTGGTAAAAATTTTTTATTTACGTAAAAATATTTTTTATTAGTCTTAGAAAGAAAATTTACGTGAAATAACTTTTTACTAGTCGTAAAAAGAATATTTACATAGTAAATTACTATTTACTTAAAATAGTTGTAAAATCTACAATTTTATATGGTAAAAAATCTTTATTTAAATGAAAAAATCTTTTTACTAGTCACAAAAATAAAGTTTTTGTGTAAAAAAATATTTTTGCTAGTCATAAATGAACTATTTACGCGGTAAATCCGTAAATGATTCATTTACTAAGTAAAATGCTATTTAGTTTTAAAATCTACTATTTATTTAATTAATTTTATAAGTTAAAATCTATTACCAATAATAGAGAGGTTAAAATTTTGTTTATTTCTAATAACATTCTGTTAGTTTCATAAATTAAAATTCTATTACCAATAACATTTTCCACTAAGTTACTACCATCTCTCTTAAGACAAGCTAACATTACCTTAAAGAAAAAATTGTAGAATTTACTTTTAAAAGTGTAAGTATGGATTTTTACCCTCCATTCTTAATTATTACCCTTTTACTAGTATAATTATTTAACTAAAAAAGTTATAAATTAATAATAAAGAATAACAATCTTAATCCTTGCATTTTAAAGGTTATTTATCTTCTTTCCCATTACTCTAGTAACCCGAAGGCGGGACTAATTCCTCAAGCAAGACCTATGGGCCTTATGGGCTCAAAACGTTACACAAAGCTTGTTAAACTACCAGTACTAACCAAGTAAGTCAATGGGCCTTCTGGGCACGTTCCCATTCCTCCTTATTGTGGTAAGGATTATTTTGTTTTTTCAAAAATACCTTTATTCTTAATTTATAATATTTTTAGTCAAATAATTATACTAATGGAAGAATATTTATTAAAAATATTAGATAAAAGTCTATATTCATACACATTAATTATCCATTTATCTTTTTTTTTTATTTTTTTTCATGAAGATTTAACTTGAGTATAAAATTTTAAAAACAGTCCAAAAGTAGACTTTAGAAGAATTTCACACGTCTGCACAAAATCGAATTGGGATGTTTGGTAGAGGGATTCGTTCCCTGATTCGAATCATGATTCGTGGTTCGTTACAGTATTTTTTCTCACAAAAAATTCACGTAAATCGAAAATGGTTCGAATCACATGGTTTGAATCCTCCAACCAAACGTCGTCTTAAGATAAAGGAAATCAAAATTCATAGAAGAAGTGGGAAAGTTTCACCGGAGAGGAGCGCCGTCAACAAAAAAAAAAAAGTAAAAACAAAAACAAAAAGAAAGAAAAAGAAGCAAAAGTTTTTGGGATAATTCCATGTTAGGTACTAAGAGAAATGACTATAAAGACATCTTATATTTCAACTATACTCTATTAAAAATTGTTTATTATGGACATATATTTTTTACTTTATTTTGACATTATTTAACTAAATTTAACGAATAAAAATGAAGTTATAGTGAGAAGATCCCGAGAATTATTCGTTTCGCTGATTCGAGTTTAGAATTTGAGTTTTGTTACAGTAAAAAGCTCTCACAAACAGTGACATCTAACTTTTTTGCTACAGTAAAAAGTTTTCATATAAAATTACATTTCAATTCAAATTTTAAACTCGAATCAGCAAAGGAACGAGACTATAGTGTTGACCGTAGTATAAAATACTTTATATCTAAAAAAAACTGTATTATGATGTCGAACTTGGTATCTTTTAATAATTTTTAATTTTTCGTCTCACTCTCCTATCGTAATTTTCTATGACGAACTACTCAAAAAAAATAAAAAATATAAAAATATAAAAATATAAAAATCTATGACGAACTATCTTTATTGGCTATGCCCTTTTCAATTCCTTGTTACCTTCCCGGAAATTTCCCAGAAGAATAAAAGAAAAGATTTCTCAAGATCAGCACCAAAATATAACGATTTCTGTTTTCTTTTCCAGTCGCCGGCGATCAGATCTGTATGTTCTCTTTCGCTCTCTCTCTCAAGCATCTTTATATAGGATCGATTATGATACTTTGGTTGTTATGTATTATTATTTCTATATATATATATTTTGAGAATTATTATTTCTCTATTTTCTCGTTACTTCTTGACTTTTTGTTTTGAAGTTGTTACTTCATTTCTTCTTTGTCTTGGATCGATTATGAGCGCATTGACTTCATTTTTTGTTCTCTTGGAGTAATTATATATCACTTTTAGTATCATTTACGTTGATTGAAAAAAATAAGAGCAATCATTCTGGACAAATTGCGTGGTTATAAATATATAGACAAGAACTTATACAGTGCTCTAGCATTTTTGTTAATTTCCATTTTTTCTTTCATCTTTTATTTGCTCTCCTTATTTAGGGTTTTTAGCACTTTTGGTCCCCTAACTTTCGTGGTTTAGTAAATTGTCTCATAAATTTTTACTTTTAGCAGAAGTTAGCCCTCAACTTGTAATGTTGCAATATGCACCATTTTGATGATGATTGTGTTAAATTAGTGTCTAAAAAGTACGCTCAATGAAAAATTTTAACATCCTAATTTAAATGTAACACAAATCTTTCAATTTCTCAATTTTTTAATCCCTTAAATCTAATACAAAATTTGAGCAAATTTAGTAAAATATGGCATATTGCAACAAATTTACAAGTTCGAGAGGTTGATTATCAAAATTAAAAGTTAGGGGGCAATTTGCTAAACCACGACAAGCTCGGGGGGCAATTGTGCTAAACCCCCTTATTTATTATGTGCTTAATTTTTTCTTTTACAGAAAAGATGTTTTGCTGTTATTTTTTTTTTCAAATGGTTTGTTTCCTTAAAAAAAGGGAAAGATTATTCAAAAGTTTTTCTTTTCCTCTTATTTTGATTTTTCTTAAAAAAGTTGGTTAATTTCAATTTAGACTCCGGTCTCTGAGAAATACTCATTGTCTTGCTTTGCCCCTTGAACTTTCAAATTTCTCACTACTTGCACCCGACCTTTACAAACGTTGCACTATTAGTCCCTCCGTGACAGATCTGTTAAAAAGTGGACAAAATGAGCATGTGAGGCGCAAGTGATGCATTGGGGGTCGTTAAAAAATGCCATTCATAATGCATTTTATCTTCATTATCTGATTTTGAGGCAAAATCCCTAAATTCCCAAATTGCATTGTTGATGGAAAAAGGAGGGCAAACCAAAATGTCTTCTTTCCAAATAAGTTAATTCAGGCCAAAGGGTGTTATTAATGGCAATTTAAACAACTCTAACCCTCACATTCTCATTTTGTCCATTTTCTAATAGTTCTTTTACAGAGGGACTAGGGCTAAAATTGAAATTAACGCTAAAAAAGATTTGGGTTAATTTCAAATTTTGTCCCCTAAAAATGGCACAACAAGCTCCCAAACTTTTCATGAGTTGCAATTTTGATACTTTAATTAATGGAATGCCATGTGACATTTCATTGGTAAAAGTACCAAGTTTGCAACTGATGAAAGGTTCGGGGATTAGTTGTGCCATTTTGAATTGTATGGGTCTGGGATAACCCCTATTCTTGTAGTTTCTGCCTTGATCTCATATATTGTTGGTGATGTTGACCTTCAAAAGATTACAATATTTTCTAGGAAAGATCATCAAGTATTTCACCTTGGTATTATAGTTATGAGCATGTGTTCATTACCTCATATATCACTTGTCAATAAAGATACAAACTACTCCCAGGCGAATTTGACTTGTGATCGAATTATGTGTATTTATGCAGAGGAAGTGGGTTTTTGATCCAAAAGATGAGTACAAGTACGGCTGCTGGGGGTTCCTCTGCTCGGAGCACATTTATGAAGACTAAATATGATGTATATATTAGTTTTAAATGTGAGGATACTGGCTCTAATTTTACAAGCCATCTTCATAGTGCTTTATGTCAAGCGAAAATCGAAGCCTTAACAGATAATGAGGATCATCTTGAGAAGGAAAATGGGATACCTCCCACACTTTTGAAAGCAATTGAAGAATCAAAACTTTGTCTAATTATTTTATCAAAAGACTATGCTTCCTCAAGACGTTGCTTAGAGGAACTCGTGCACATTCTTGGATGCAAGAAAACGGATGGACAGGGCAAAATTCTACCCGTCTTTTACAATGTCAATCCATCAGATGTACGGAAACTACAAGGAGATTATGCGGTTGCATTTGCTAAACTTGAAAAACATTTTGAGGGGGAGGAGAACAAATTGCAAGCATGGAGAGAGGCTTTGATGAGAATAGCCGATCTCTCTGGCTGGGCATCAAAGGAGTTTAGGTAATCACAGTACAATCTTTACAATCTTTGTAGTTACTCTGTTTACTTAACTCATGCATGACAGATCATCCCTTCTCCCTTAAAAGGCTACTGCAATATGTTTTTCATTTTGTTGTCGGAATCTTTTTGTTTGAAAAGCAAGCATAGTACTTTATTGTAGTCACAGTAAGTATAAATGTATACTGCTAACTGCGTTAAAATGTTTTTTTAAAAAATTTATATCAACATATCTATCCATAACATATATATAGCTACAAGAAAGAGCTACTTTCTCACTGTTCAATTTGACCGTGAAGTTATTTTGCAGTTTTTGTTTCTTTTTCCCTTACTTTTTTTTTTTTTTTTTTTTTCATCGCTAATAAAATAATGTATAGAAAAGTGTATCAACTGTGGATTGACTGACAATGCACTAATCAATTCTCGTTAATTGTTAAAGTTATTTATTTATTTATTTTTTTAGTGTAATCTTTTGCATGCTGTATGTGTTTGTAAGCTACCTTTGTCTTACGTATGTGTGCACATTGGCTGGTCCGAAACCAATTTAGTTGACACAATTGTGGATGTCGTAATTGATTCCTAATCTATGCGTGGTTCAATATTATTACTCGGTGCACATTGGCTGGTCCGAAACCAATTTAGTTGACACAATTGTGGATGTTGTAATTGATTTCTAATCTATGCGTGGTTCAATATTATTACTCTCAGAGAAATATTCTTTTAGTAATTTTGGAATCTTTTGACATTTAGAAGTAATCTCATTAACATGAAAGACATATAGGTAACCGCTTTCTTGATTTCTCATTTCTGCATTATGGATGTGTACGTATTGGCAGGTCTGAATCAAAATTGATCGACACAATTGTTAATGTTGTGATTAAGAAACTCAACGATATGCCTGTGGCAAAGGATGATTATTTGCAGGGCCTGGTTGGAGTTACTAAACGCATTGAAGAAATTGAATCGCTGTTGCACATTGGTGCATCAGATGTTTTTACCATAGGTATTTGGGGCGTAGGTGGCATAGGTAAAACAACCCTTGCTCGTGTTGTATTTTACCGATTATTTTCTCAATTTGATGCTTGTAGTTTTCTCGAAAATATTCGAGAGGAATCAAAGAAGCATGAGCCGGATCATTTGAGAAACAAACTTTTTTCTGAGTTGTTGAAGGTTGGAAGTGATATGCATAGCATCTCATTGCAGTTTGAAAAGGATAGGCTTCGCCATAAAAAGGTTCTAATTGTCTTTGATGATGTAGATGATCCCCAACAACTAGATCAGTTATTTAGTCGTTCCTGGTTTGGTCGTGAGAGTAGAATAATCGTAACAAGTAGAGATCGGCAAGTGCTTAGGAGTATTGGAGTAAGTAACATGTTGTTTGAAGTAGAGAGATTAGATTATGTTGAAGCTCTTGAACTTTTTTCTCTACATGCTTTTAAACGGAAGTCTCCTACCACAAAGAAAGAACATTTGTCAAGAAGGGTAGTCGATTATGCTGGAGGTATTCCATTGGCTCTTATAGTTTTGGGCCGCCATCTTTATTCTCGAAACATAAAAGAATGGAAATATATATTGGATAATATACAAAAGATTCCCGACAAAACAATCCAAAGTGCATTGAGAATAAGCTACAATTCGCTAGATGATGCTGAAAAAGATATATTTCTTTACATCGCATGTTTCTTTAAGGGGGAGTATAGAAATCTTGTAGAAGAAATACTAGATGCTTGTGGTTACTTTGCAGCTGCTGGAATAAGAGTTCTTATTGATAAGGCACTAATAACTATATGTGCGTACCTGAACGAAATACAAATGTATGATTTGCTACAAATGATGGCTTTTGAAATTGTTCGCCCGCAATCTACTATTCAAGATTCCAGAAAAGGCAGCATGTTATGGATTGCCGATGATATTTATCGTGCGCTAAATAATGATGAAGTAAGTACTTAGTGTCTGGTACTTTAGAATATTCTTCTGATAAAGAGTTTTTACGTTCTTTTGTTTTGTTTTGTTTTTTCTCCCCCCTTAAACTATAGACGTTTATTAAGGCAGTTTGTCCTAATTTGTCAGGGAGCTGAAAACGTTAAAGGAATATCCTTGGATACGTCTAATTTTAATCGCGAGATTAGCTTGTTGCCTACATCCTTTTTAAAGATGTGCGAACTAAGAATGCTCAAAATCAATGGTAGCAAATTATGCTTTCCTCAAGGTCCCCCTGCTTTCCCCAATATGCTCAGGTATCTCAATTGGCGTGCATATCCTTTAAAATCCTTGTCAACAAATTTTAGTGCAGAGATGCTCGTTGTACTTGAGATGCGGGGAAGCAAACTTGAAAAACTTTGGGAAGGTGCCCCGGTATGGTTAACGTCGTTTATTCTAAAATAAAATGGAGATTTTTATGATTTCTTTTTATTTGTTTATACATTTTGTGCCTTGAGTCAAAGTGCATACATGCATTTCAAGTACTGATACTTGGTAAATTTCTTTTGTTACAGCATTTAGATAAATTAAAAAGTATCGATCTCTCAGGCTCCATGCAGCTTACTCAAGTTCCAGATCTCTCCCAGGCTCCAAATATTGAGTGCATGAATTTTATGTTTTGTGCACGTTTGATTGAAGTTCCGTCATATTTTCAACATCTTTATAAGCTTAAGGAGCTTTATTTAATAGGATGCTCATCTCTTTGCAAGTTATCGGGGCTTCCAAAGAATTTAAGAACATTAAATGTGCTTCCTGGACCACTTGACCGTGGGTGCAAGTCTTACTGTAGGTGTAGGAACCTCTGTACATGGTTTTCCTCTTTTCATTTTTCTTCAATGTTGGAAAAGTTTCCAAAAATCTCGGAGCCTATGGAATCTATAAAGACTCTTAAATTAGATTTTTCAGCGATTAAAGAGCTACCCTTGTCAATTAAAAATTTAACTGGGCTTGAAATATTAAGCCTGAATTTTTGCCAAAATCTTGAGTTTCTCCCTGACAGTATCCATAGCTTAAGCTCTTTGCAAAAACTACGCCTTGCTTTCTGTCAAAAACTTGAATCACTACCAATACTTCCTCCATCTCTATCAGTTCTTGATGCCAGGTGCTGCACTTCATTGAAGATTGTGTCAAGTTTAATGCCTTTGGTGAAACAAAATTGGGATGATCTCTACGATAGAGGTTACAAGTGGGAAGAGTTTAGATTTTTGGGTTGTGAAATGTTGGATGAGAATGCACGCAAAGTTCTTATGGATGAAGCATTGTATAGAGTTTTGCGTTTCGCAACTTTATTTTCTAAATATGGACCCCTTTGTGGTGATGTTGACGACGACGACTACAATGATGACGACGATGATGATGTTGATTACAGGTTGTTTCGGGTATGTCTCCCTCTTTTTTATATCTAGAATATTTCTGAAGTAGTAGTTAAAATTTTGGTGGGAATATATATATTTTTTCTTTTTTCGCTAAAGATTCTGGTGGAAATATTGTTAAACTAATAATAGCTCTCTTTCATCCATGTTACGTACCTACAGAGTGGAACTCATATTTGTTGGCCAGGATGGGAAATTCCAAGGTGGTTCATTCACAAGAGTGAGGAATCTTCAATTTGTGTACACCTTCCTCATCCTGATCAATGGTACAACAGCAGCTACTTAGGTCTCGCCGCTTGCGTTCTTGTTGGGTTCAATGACATCCTTTTGACGGCTAAACCTCTCTCGTTAGTAGTTTATTGGAATTCTGTTTACATGTTCCCTAATGGCGATTCATGGAAACAGACAAGAATTATGGATTTCTCTCTCTCATATGTATATCGTAAGGCTTCTTTTAGTGAATGTTCTTGTACTCTTGATGGTAAAGTTTTCGAAAAGAATATTGATGACTCCCTGAAGTCTGCATACGTGTTTGTGTTTGTGGACAACACTTACGGTGAGTTCCTCACATCAAAAAATGGGCAACTTGATGCAAATGGGAATAAGTCCCCTTGTACCGGTACAGTTGATTTATCCATTTACTCTAGGGAATGGGGTAACTACCTTAAAGCAGACGAAAGAAGTTTTGATGCAAATGGGAATAATGGAATCAATCGTACTGCTACAGCCTCATTTTCATTTGATTTGTGCGAAGATAGTCAGGTATTTGCAAAAATAAAGGGGTGTGGGATCCACTTCCTATATACCCAAGAGGCAGAGAGATTTGGTTTTGTACAACAAATTGAGTTTGAATCAAGTGGAGGTGAAAGCATTCATTCTGAATCACTGCAAGCAGAAGACGAAGAAGATCAAGATGGGGAATCACTCCCTAAAAGAATTAGAATATAAAATCTTTTTTCCCCGTCAGAGGTAATTTATAATTTTTTTTTTATCTTCTTTTGTTATGTTTGCTTACATAGACATATAAATATTCATCAATTCTTACGATTGAGTTTACTAGCATTTATTCTAGCCAGCTTTCAAAATTACATTTGCCAATTCCTATAGTCTGTATAACACTTTGGTCATTAAACTTCAAAACTTCAAAAATTTGATCTTAGCATTAGATACTTCTGACAATCAACTTTTCTTTTATGTTTACATGTATATAGAATGTTCAACAATTTAATCAACATATTTCTCTAACAATCAACCTCATTTTTTTGTTAGATCAAGTTGTTGGAGTACCTTGTTGATTAGGCTCGGGCTTCTCTAAGTGTTGTCGTGGTGATCCGACTTCTTGAGGCGTCATAAAACTTACTTAAACGTAATTACTTAATTTATTTTCTTGTTTACAAAAATTTTAGGGAATTTTTTTTTGAATTATATCATAAAATATCATAACATTGCATATCAAGTCATATTGCACCATAGTCCATAGATCATAATAAGTAGTTTACATAAAGGTTAACTATACAAGTTAGAATTAGTCATAAAATGCCCATAAGAGTCATAATACATACACTCTATAATGTAGCTATATTGAGTCCCAAAAGATTAGACAAGTTCAATAACAAGTGCAGTCATTCAAAATAAGAAGATATCAGAAGGTCACGGCCAGTGATCCTAAAGTTTGTATCTATACGGCCTACTATGGAGGTCAAATGTCTACTTCTCCTACTTATCCATGGAGCCCTGGAGGTCAAATGTCTACTTCTCCTACTTATCCATGGAGCCCTCACCACTCTGGTGCTCACTTGGGTCCTCCTCTTGGTATGAATCTTCATTGGAATCCTCCTCTGAATCGTCCAATGGTACCTAATGTGAAGCGGACCCTTTCTAGGGCGAGGGTCTGACAGAACATGTCTGAAACCGTAACGTTTGCAACACTCCTCTAGTGCTGCTAGCCCATCCCTAATCGTCTTTGCAACAAAATAGGTATCAATACATAGGCAGTCTAGGCTTGTGTAGGGTGCTCGATGCAAACGGTCCCTAACCTCTCTCGGAAGTCCTCGCAAAAAGAGGTGACACTACTCGTCTTCCAACACAGGGAAGGTGTGACTCTCCAACATCTCGATCCTGAAGCGACACATGTTGGTCTCAGCATCCTCACCATGGGTGACCATTCCTCAGTCAATTTGAGGAAGTATCTCGCCTGTGCAATTGTCACTGCTTGATATGGCGGTCTTTATAGAGGTGCCTTCCCTGTAGAAAAACAAACATTAATGCTGCGATAAAACTCATCTCATGTCATATCCTGAGGGTCTCTCACGGTGTTCTCCCACTAGATGTGAGCATCGTCGACGAGCAGTCCTATGGCAACCCTGTCTAGGAGTCGACATAATTTAGGAAACTGGTAACACTTCACAAGAGCCGATTCTAGACTTGTGATATTGACATCGAATCCTAGACGAGGTTGGCCGTAGGACAGCTTGTCAATGACGTCGCATCTGGTGGGAGATCACTGGGAGAGACCCTCAAGATTTGACATGGGATGAATTTTATCGCAGCATTATCGCTGGTTTTCCTTCAGCGGAGGCACCTCCACAGAGATTGTCATATTAGGCAGTGACATTTGAACATGATACTTCCTCAGATTGACTGATGAATGGGGACCCATGCGTGTCGAGGATGTTGAGATCTACATACGTCACTTCAAGACAGAGTTATTGGAGAGACCCCTTTTCTATGACGAAGGTCGAGCAGTGTCCATCTATTTCTATGAAGATTTCGAGAAAGGTTAGAAACCGTTTACATCCCTACACGAGATAAGACCGCCTGCGTAATGATACCAACTTTGTAGTAAAGATGATCAGGGATGTGCTAGCAGCACTAGAGGAGCGTCGCCGATATTACGGTTTCAAATGCATTCTCCTAGACCCGCACTCTAGAAAGGGGGTTTAATTGATATCAAGTTCTGTCATACTTGCAATTTTATGATGTATGGTGTTATATGACTTGCAATTTTATGATGAATTTTTTGTCTTTCAAGTGTACTGAGAGCTACTGAGCTCTCTCTTTCAGTGGTCAATGTGTCTTGGGAATTTAAGTTCATAATATCTTCAGCTTTGATGATTCTTTTGATCGTGTTTCTTTTGATGGGTTGGATCACCATGTGTTGTTGGAGATTACAACTTTTTTTATTATGATTCTATCATCCATGTTAACACAGGTGGACTTTGAGATTTGCTGGCCAGGAAGTGAAATTTCTAGGTGGTTCGTTCATAAGAGCGAGCCAGCAAGGGATCTTCAATAAGTATCGGCCTTCCTCATCGAACATTCTGTGGTGTAACAGCAGCTACTTGGGTCTTACCTTTTCTGTTGTCCTTTATTTTGGAAATGTTGACTGGGACTGGAAAGTTTGTTGCGATGTTGTTTATGCTAACTCATGTTTCTATGAAATCACAATTTATAACATAAAAAGGAAAAAATGAAACAATAATATAAGAAAATAACATAATTCCTAACATGCCACTCTAGAATTTATCAAATTATGAAGGCATTCAAAACAATAACCGGGTCATACATGATTATCCCAAAATAAAAGCGTGCAGCCATGGACATTAAAATCTCACCTAAATCACATATATCCTTCCTCAATCGTCAACTAAAGAAAATTATTCATAATCTTCTTAAACCAACAGCCAACACCAAAGGAAATCACCTAATAACCATGAATACTAAATTAGAGATGGAACATACCTTGAAATCTTCTTGATTGTGGCTTGGAAGAACTAAAGGTTTGCAAAAAAAGGTTAGAATAATGGAGGTTTGATGGCTGGCTTGGAGGCTCTCTGTGGCGTTTTTAAACGCGAGGGAAAGAAGAAGAAAGAGGGAGAGGGAGAGAGAGTGTGTGTACACATAGGAGTTGAAAATACATATTGACTCAAGATTTGGCATTAATTTGAGGATTAATTCTTTGATTAAATGACCCTTAACAGCTGAAGAAATGGCTGTCATTAGGGTGTAAAATCGTGTGGAAGACAAATACAAGAGTTAGGTCAACTTTTAGAATTTCCGTTCTTATTCGCGTGCAGTAACCTGGTCGGAGACTGCTGAATATCCGCATCGTATACTGGTGATATCTTCTTATTCCGATGTCCGATTTGCGCAAATGAGTAGGCGTTGGAAAGCTGATGAAAGACTCTACATTTGTCTATAAAGTAGAGGAATAATTTCAGAATTTTAAAGGTCCAAAATAGAGCTGGAAATTAACATAATGGAAATGATTCTTTTGTCTAGAAGAAAAAAATAAAAAAACGTAAAATTTTCCTAAAGACACTTAATTCCATGCAATATAACATGAAGTAAATCATATGATGAACATATATTCATTTATCAAATCATAAAAAAATGAACATATATGTATAATTTCTATAACATGGCATGAACTTGTTCTTAACACCTCGTGTTCTCGTCGCGTTCACCTATAAAATATAAATCAACGTGATGTTAGAATTAACTAATTTTATGCCATAACATTATTTAAGTTAATTCCTAACGTCTATTTCTACGAATTTGTCAGTTAGAAAAATGAGTGTTACAGACGCGCAGTTGAGACGTGTCTGAAGGTTGGCCGACGACAACTGTGGCAGCGTGTGGGTCTCGCCACTTTTCATTCTGGCTAGTGAGAGAGCGACACGTGGTACGTTTGTCGGTTACTAATTGGGGTTGCGCGTGATCAAGTGTTTCATACATAGGTGAGCTCTTTTTTTTGCTCCAATTATTTGTTAAGACGTGTCCGCCTATTTGAGCGAACCAATTAGTTTTCGCCACATGGATCTCACTAATCAATGTTTCTAATAATTGTGCGACGCATGGCGTTTTCGGTGAAAGGCGCCACACTGGATCATGTTCAACATTTGAAAAGAAAAAAAAAAAAAAACGTGGATAATTG
>NW_010362198.1:0-12936 GCF_000414095.1 Morus notabilis | reverse complement strand
AGGAGAAACGTGCGATACCTTTCGCACCTCCCCCAAAAACGCACTCTCTTAGTAGAGAGTATGGATTAATGAGATTTGTCGTCTCACCACTTAAGATGACGTTTTCCGAGGATTTGTCGTTTTCTAAATTCGGAGGAGGAGGAGGAGAAACGTGCGATACCTTTCGCACCTCCCCCAAAAACGCACTCTCTTAGTAGAGAGTATGGATTAATGAGATTTGTCGTCTCACCACTTAAGATGACGTTTTCCGAGGATTTGTCGTTTTCTAAATTCTTATGTTTATTTTGAGATATCGTTGTCGTTTATTCTGATATTTGTCGTGTCTCAATGTTCGCCTGTGTTTTTCTCGTTTTGGGGTTGATTAATTCGTATTTTCCAGCTTGCTGATTGTTTCTAGTTGCTTGTTTTTCCCAAGACGCAATCTTAATGCACGCCAGACCCACTTCAACATATTATTAAATTTTGTGTTGTAAGTATAATATTGGCATTTTCTTTTTGACCAACAGAAAAGTTTGAAAACCAAGCTGTTAAGACGAAGACGCAAGTTTTGATTGGCCACCTCAAGCCGACCCACCGTGATCTGAGACCAGATCCGAGAAGCCCAAGGGTCGAGTCTCAAAAGCCCCCTCACTACGCCGCCTGATTCGCCACCGATCGGCCGGAATTTCAGTTTGAAATTTCCGTCCACCACAACTTCCAACGCAGATTCCGGCGCCATCCAATTTCTAATCCTCCGACAAGTGGTGTCTTTAGACTCCTCTAGTCGAGCTGAACAAATCCATACCAAGTTTGCGGTCATTAGTCGCCGGAATAGTTCCGACCATCTCCGGTAAGATTTCCGGCAACTTTGACTTTTTCCGGCGATCGGAGCGTCGTATGAGGAAACCGGAAGCGGGAACGAGTTTGTCTCGTCGAGAGCTTCGACATAGTATATCGGGCCTTCAGGTTCGACTTCCGACACGTCGGTTAACCGGTTAATAGCGGACTCGTTCGTGATATCGGATTTCTAAAACGAGACTCCGAGAGCCAAGCAATAATTCAAAGTTTTGAATTCAGAACTATCGGTTCCGTTTCTGCGAACCAAAGAAGAAAGTAATTCGATTCCGAGAATTTATCGACTTTTGAGTATAATTACGCCTTCAATTTTATGCATTATGTTTAGTGAGCAATTGCGTTTATGATTTCAAGTTTGTGAATATGTTAATCACATATAAGTCATGTTTCAGAAATTAGTTAGAAATTATAGAAATTAATTCCTCGTAAAATTTGATACGGAATTAATTTATGACCTTGGCTCGGAATGTGAGCATCGCCACGTGTATAGCTCCGAAGTAATTTGAATGCCATAATTGGAGTTTATGCTATTTTGTTTATTAAGGATTGGAATCAATCAAAAAAAAAAAAAAATGAAATGGATTTAGAGCTTAGATTGAAATGCCGACAAGAATAAATTACCGAAGGAGACGAATTGAGAGAAAAATTGCACAAGTAGGTATGCCACCCGTTCAAATTATTGATGTAAAAAGAATTGATGTACAAGGTGTTTTGAATGATAAAATATCATGATATGTAAAAGTTAGGGAAATAGTAGGAAGTAGGCCAATATGAAAAGTTTAAGAAAGTATATAGGCTAACTTTTAGTTATAGAAATTAATAAGCCATAATTTATCAAGTTATGTTCATAACTATATAAGTTATGGATAAACTTGTTAAGTTATGGTTTATAACCAGATAAGTTATGGATAAAAATAATGAATAACTTATCAAGTTATAGTTCATAATCAGACAAGTTATGGACGAAAACAGTAATTTGACCTATTTATTAACTTATGTAAACTATTGGTCTATTAATTTTAATTCATCTCAAATCTTGGTCTATTTCCCTCTTTCTCCCTAAAAGTTATAGCATTATGTGCTTAAGGTGTGATGTTTATGTAAATTCCAATTGCGTGATTCATGGTATGAAAAGAATACGATTAAATACGATTTTTTATGTTAGTGAAGAGGTTAATTACTTTAGCTAGATAATTAATTCTCTTAATGAGGTTCTTAATTAATTTTCCATATTACGGGGAGATTAATTGATTTGTAGTTATTTAGTTTATTTATTACAATGAGATTATTTTAGTACTTTTCCCAATATTAATTATTAGAATTTAATTTCTAGTCCAAGTGGGTAATTAATCAGTTAAATCAATTAATTATCAATAAGCGTTTTGTTATCTCTAATCACAAATGAATTAATTGATGAAAGTTAATTAATTTTAAGAAAAAAAATTTTAGCAATTAATTAAGTCCATTACGAAATACAGCCTATTATTCCCTTTTTTAAGTTAAGGAACTTAGAACAACCTCACCTACAGCATGAAGTAAAATATTTTCAGCTAAAGTTTTGAAAACATGTTTTAAATCATATATGTTTTACATGTTATATGTTATGTGTACTTTATGAAGTATGATTTCATGTATGATGAATAACTCATGCATTCTAATTGCCTGTTGTTTTCAGTTATTATTGCAGCTTTCAGTTATGCTTGCAGTTTTCAGTTTGTGTTCATGCTTTACCAGGTTTATTTATTTAAGCATGACACTTGCATCCTCACTTAATAAAGTGAAACCTCAGATCAATTAATTAGAAAGTGTTGTACCAACGTCTCGACGGGAGAGGTTTATGTTTAGTTAAAAAATTTTAGATTAGTATACTTAGGAACCTTACAAATCTTAACTTCTTGATGATCGCGCGCAACTGGTACGTAACCACGGTAACAGAAATAGCGAGATATACGCAGGAAACAGATTTTATAAACAACATAATCTGTTCATGACATATTTTCTTAAATGTTTTGTGAGGTAAACTATCTAAGACTAAAAGAATAAGTACGAGAGACTGGCAAACGACGTGGTGCTTGCAGAGGAGTGGATTATGGATACCGCCATGACAGTTAATTCCGCATACAAGTATATTGTTTTTAACAATTTAATTTAAGATATGTGATGTATGTTTTCAGCTAAGGCTTAACATGTTTATGATTCCAGTATTATAGTTTCGGTCATACTATATGTATACATATCTTATAGAAATCTACGTATGTTGATTCAAGCACATATACAAGTTATGATTTCTAAAATGCATTTAAAGGATGACATCTTTCAGAAGTTATTAAGTTTTGTGCCTTAGACCTTTAAAATCTATTATATTTCAAATGAATATTTTATTAGAAGAATGTCAGAAATGTAATTTGCTATAAGTATCATAACTAATTGTCTGAATATAGTTAAACCATTTTATGTTACTAACTGGAGTTGTTTAAGTTGCTATCTTAGAAAAGATATAACAATAATATTCTACAAATTTAGACTTTCTAGTTAAATAAATGTTTTAGTATATAAATATGAATCAGTTACATAAGTAACGTCTCGATTGGTAGTTGAGTCGTTACGATGGAATTTAAATATGGTTTCTCACGTGTAGTTTATAAAATTTTATTTTATAAAATCTATGAGAGTAGAGGCAAGGAAGATTTTGAAATTAAAATAGTTTAAAAAAATCTCTAAATTTTTTAGCATTCAAGAAAATGTTTTAGAATAAAGAAATCAAGTTTAAGCATAATAAGTAGCGGTCTAAAAAGTTAGGTCGTTACAGGATCATAAAAAATGAACAACCGGTAGTTCTCTATTTTCAATCATCAAAAACTGTTAAATTTGTATACTTTTTAATTTGATGTGATTTTAACACGATCTAACGGTGAAAAACTGACACTACAAGTAAGACTAGCCTACAAGAAAAACTCTATATATATATATAAAAAAAAAAATCGAAAACAACAAATCCGATGCAAGATTACTGATATAGAAATAGCAGGTGACGTAAGAAACTCCGCTCACACTAACCAGTTGCCTACAAAAGCAAATATCTTCACTATGCAAGATTACTGATTTTTTATTATTTATTAAAAAATAAATGAATAAATAACCACATAGTGGCTGATCCATTCAGCCTGATTGACTTTGATTGTTCCAATTACATGTCGTTTTCATTTTCTCTCTTTCCTTTCTCAACCATCTCTTAGGAAATATCCCCATGAAAACCTTTGTTTTTTGTTGGTTTTTTTTTTTTTTTTTTTTTTTTTTTTCCCCTCTTCTTTGGAAAAATCCCCCTAAAAAACTTTTTTTTTTTTTTTTTTTTTTTTTTTTTTTTTTTTTTTCTCCCTCTCTCTCTTTCCTTTCCTTTTTTTTTTTTTTTTCTTTCTTTTTCTTTTTGGGTGGTGAAAGCAAAGGCGTCAGATGCTCACAATGACCCACCCCATTTACCTTTTCAAAAGTAAAAGAAGCACCAAGAAAAAATATAGGCGAATAATAGAGAATTCTCAATTCTGTAGTAAGATATACGAATGTCTGTTATTAGATCATCTGCAGCTTCCAACAAACTCCCCAGCTCACGGCCTATGTGTTGAAGGTACATCTTTAGGTAGTAGAAAAATCCCCAAAAAAGAAAAAGAATGATCCTAATTATTTCTCTTCTTTTTTTTTTTTGTTTTGTTTTGTTTTGTTTTTTTTTTTTTTTTTTTTTTTTTTTTTTTTTTTTTTTTGTTTGTTTTTGTTTTTGTTTTTTTTGTTTTTTTTTGTCTAAGGTGGTGAGAGATTTGAACATTATACTTATGTTGAGTGGGGTAGAGTTAGGAATGGAAAAGTAGAACTGAGAAGTAGTATAAAGCCTAATTTACATATACTCAAAGAGAAATGTAATTTTTCTTCTGATGAATATAGATAGGTAAGTGTGTTTTTAACTTTTTAGGATCAATAAAGTAATAGCTGACTCTAAGCAGTTAACTTTTTTTTTTTTTTTTAAATAAGTTAAAATACATTTTTCTGCCCTCCATGTACTTGGACTTGCACACCTAGGATCCATCAGAGCATGACTTGATTGTTTTTTTTTTTTTTCCCCTGAAAATTATTGCCACAACAGAGCAGGAAGCTCAGGAGAATCCTTATCGGTTATCGATTATTTGTTTAGGTTATTTTTTTCTTTCATGATGAAAATAATATACACTTAAAATTTTGTTCGGTACAGGAATTTTTTTTTTTATTTACAGAAAAATTGACTTTTAATAATCTGAATATGCATATGTGTGCATACAGAACAAATTAGGAAGTGGCTGCTTGATCATTGTGGACGGTAGGAGTGTGAACGATGGCCGCTGCTAGTTCTACTTCTCACAACACTTTGACCAAGATTAAGTATGATGTCATTATCAGTTTTAGAGGAGAGGACACTCGTTATAACTTTACAAGCCATCTTCATGATGCTTTAAATCGAGCGCAAATCAGAGCTTTCATAGATGAGGATGATGTCATGAAAGGATATGAAATACAACCTACACTTTTGAAAGCAATTGAAGAATCAAAGCTTTGTCTAATTATTTTCTCGAAAGATTATGTTTCTTCAACATGGTGCTTAGAAGAACTGGTGCACATTCTCGGATGCAAAAAGACAAACGAAGTTCTACCTGTTTTTTACAATGTAGATCCGACGGATGATTGGAAAGAACAACAAAGTTATGCATTTGCATTTACCAAACATGAAGAACGTTTTAAGGATAAGATGGAGAGAGTGCGTACATGGAGGAAGGCTTTAACGACAGTAGCGAATCTACACGGTTTGGCTTCATCGCGGATCAGGTAATCCTACTAATTCAAACTATAAAATGCATACACCCACAACTACTCTATTTAAAAGAATAATTTTTCCTAGCTATTTAGGCCTTTCTATTTAAAAATTCGTACCTTGTAACGCTCGCCATATAAAGACCTTACATGACATTCAACCGCAGTTCTCTTTTGTTTAATGTACATTGTTCTTGTTCAATGACAATCATCACCCAGTTAAATATGTATGTCAGGCGTGAGTCCGACCTAGTAAAGGTCATTGTTGAAGAAATAGTCAAGAAACTGTTACATACATTGCCTAGCCATGATTTGAAGGGCCATGTTGGAATTCATAAACATGTCCAGAAAATTGGGTCTTTATGCGTTGGATCATCAGATGTCCGCATCCTAGGCATATGGGGGATGGGCGGTATAGGCAAGACAACCCTTGCTCGTGCTTTACTCGGTTGGATCTCTTCTCAATTCGAAGCTTGCAGCTTTATTGAAAATGTTCGGGGGGAATCCGAGAAGAATAGAATGGCTCAATTAAGAAAAGAGCTTTTTGATGACTTGTTAGAGGGCAAGGATCTAGCAATAGGAAATCGCTTTGTAAAGGATAGGCTCCGTCATAAAAAGGTGCTTGTCGTTTTTGATGATGTGGACGATCCAGAGCAGTTGGAAAATTTAGGCAGTGATTGGTTGGGCCATGAAAGTAAAATGATCATAACAAGCAGAGATAAACAAGTTCTTAGGAACATTGGAGTTGATGAAACATACAAGCTTGAGGGACTAAATGATGTTGAAGCTCTCCAACTCTTTTCTCAGCATGCGTTTAAAAGGAACACTCTTACCACAGAAGAAAAACAGTTGTCGAAAAGAGTGATAAACTTTTCTGGAGGCAATCCATTGGCTCTTAAGGTTTTTGGCCGGCACCTTTATTCCAAAGGCATAAAAGAATGTGAAAGTACATTGGATAAGCTGCAAGAGTTTCCCGACAAAAAAATTCAGAATGCATTGAGAATAAGCTATGATTCACTACATAAAACAGAGAAAGATATATTTCTTGACATTGCATGTTTCTTTAAAGGGGAAAAACGGGGTTTTTTGGAAGGAATACTAGATGCTTGTGGTCGCTTTGCCACTGCGGGAATTGGAGTGCTCATTGATAAGGCTCTAATAACTATCTGCAAGGACTCGAACACGGTACAGATGCTTGATTTGCTACAAGTGATGGCTTTTGAGATTGTTCGCTCACAATCAAGTGATCAAGATCCTAGAAATGGTAGAAGGGTATGGCTTGCAGATGATATATATTGCATGTTCAAGTATAATAGAGTAAGTACAGAACGCATTCAAATTTCTTTGGAAAAGAGTTCGTAAACACTAATATTAGTTATTCGCAAGTTGTAAATATTCACCTATACTATGTTTTTTATTGTCAGGGAATTGCCGTAATTGAAGGAATATCCCTTGATACATCAAAGCTTGATGAAGAGATAATCTTGACGCCTAAAACCTTTTCAAAGATGCGCAGATTAAGATTGCTCATGATCAGTGGGAGAAAAGTATCTCTTCCTCTTGGTCCTCTGCCTTTTCCCGATTCACTTGTCTATCTCAAATGGCAAGCCTACCCTTTGAAATCGTTGTCAACAAATTTTACTGCAAAGAATCTTGTTGCACTCGATATGCGGTGTAGTCAACTTAAGCAACTTTGGAACGGTGTTCTGGTATGCTTCGTTTTTATTTATTTTTTATTTTTATTTTTTCTTAAACATTATTACTGTTAGGTGCCTCATGTCAAGTTTTTAACCAGGATATTTCTCTTTTATTGCAGCATTTAGCTAACTTAAAACATGTCAAACTTACGGGCTCCATGCTTCTAACTCAACTTCCAGATCTGTCACAGGCTCCAAATCTTGAGAGTATAGATCTTAACTTCTGTGAGAATTTGCTTGAGATTCCATCATCATTTCAATATATAAAAAATCTCGAGAAGCTTGAGTTAACAGGATGCTCATCTCTTCGCAAGATTTTAGGGCTTCCAAAAGATCTAGGCATGTTGAGAGTGTTCACCCCGTCATTCGAACGTCAAGACAGTAGGTTAGTTGATTGTCAAAATTGCGAAGGCCATGAAAGTGACTCAACTTGCAGAAGTTTTCAATATCGCAACTTTCCCTGTCATATACATAATCGAAAGAAACCTTCCTTTTTCATAAGTTCGAATGACATTTGTGAAATTTCTCATTTTAAAATTTGTTCAAAGATGGAAAGCTTTCCAGAAATCTTGGAGCCTATCGAGAGTCTAAAATTCCTTTGGTTAGAGTTTACGCCGATTAAAGTGCTACCCCAATCCATTAAGAATTTAATCAATCTTCAACATTTGCGCCTAGATTTTTGTTCAAATCTAGAGTCTCTTCCTAACAACATCCATCATTTAAGTGCTTTAAGAAAACTTGAAATTCGTCATTGCCCAAAACTTAAATCTTTACCGACACTTCCACTGTCTGTAACTCATCTCGATGCAAGCTACTGCATGTCGTTGAAGAAGGTGTCGAGTTCAAGTACTAATTTAGTAAAACAAAACTGGGATGATCTCTATTTGAGTGATTCCTGTGGGGAGCTTTTTGAATTTTACGGCTGCCAAATGTTAAATGCAACTGCACGCAGACTTATCATGGATGAAGCACATTTTAGAATTTTGCGTCTTGCAGTTTTACGCGCGAGACATAAAATTCTTGACGTATGTCTCTGGTCTCCTTACATGATTAGATTTCTATATTTAGTGATCTTGAAAGGATTACTAAAATGACCATGATTCTTATATTCGTGTTGTATACAGGTCGAGTGTCGGATTCGTTGGCCAGGAAGTGAAATTCCGAGGTGGTTCAATCATAAGAGTGAGGGATGTTCAATATGTATCAACTTTCCTAATCCAACAAATCAGCAGTATAAAAGCAACTATTTGGGTCTCGCCTTTTCCATTGTTGTTTATTTCGATGGGTTTCCAGACAATCCTTATGGTGACCGGAGTTGGAAGATTTGTTGTGATTCAGTTTACACGTTCCCTAACGGTGTTTCGGTGCCCCGAACAGTATATCTGGAGTGCAGTCCTTTTTTTAAATATTCTGCTTCGTGTTTCAATGGATGTTGTGGTCAAGTTGACTCTAGTTGTGAAGATGGTTGCATTATTGATCATGTCACAACTTCCGACCACGTTTGCGTGTTTTTCGATGAGCACTTAATTACAAATGGATCAGTTGCAAGCCTCACTACGGCCTCCTTTTCCTTCAGCACATCAAAAACACATCAAGCTTTGAAGGTTAAGAAATGCGGGGTCCATCTCCTGCTTACCGAAGAGGCAGAGAGATTCGGTTTCGTCGTACCGCATAGTCGGAACTGGAACTCCAAGTGAAAGGAGAGGATATGAGAACAATCATATCATGAGAGAAACTTTTCAGTTATCGTTGGTTTTTATTTTATTTTATTTTTTTATGGGAAGCATTTGGACAAATTTTGATTAGGTGTTTTATCTGAAGTCATTTTTCTTTTTGTGATCATTGCTAGTAATTTTTTTTTTTCCTCAATGTAGTTTAAAAATTTTATAGACTAAAGAAGTGCAAAAAGATTTTCCTAATCTGGCCTAGAAGCAGCCTAAAGCAAGAAGGAATATTTATCTGAATGCATTTAGGGATGAGCCATTTCTTTATCCAACTTTTGAAGGCCAATTTTTTAAATTTATCTCCCAAAAATTTAAGATTTTTCATTTTGCCACTTACCGTCTAAAATGAAAAAAAGATTACCTCAAAATTCATCATAAGTTGTTAGACAATCCGCAGCTACTTTTGTTGGTCGTTTCAAGTGATTTAGGGTGTTTTGGCAGTTTACTAGGATGGCCATTGACAGAGAAACGAGAACAAACGACAGCAAACACAGAAGAACCCTTCCCAAAACAGGGGAAACAGAACAATAAAATTTGAAAACAGAGAAGCTAACTCCAAACGACCGCAAACTTAATGAAACTACAACATTAGACAAACCCAAAACAGCCCGAACCAACGCAATTAAAATTTGATAAACATGATCTTGTTTCTCTAAGCTGTATTACCGACCAAGTTAATTAATTAGATTACATAATTTGGGACGTATACGTTGAAAGAAACTTCACATTACTAAATTATTGTTATTATTATTATTATTATTATTGGAGGAAAATCTTAAAAAGAAAAATTGTAGAAGAAACATTAATGAATTAACATGCATATTGCTGGAAAGTAGTGATGAACGTACATATAATTAATACCAAGAATGAAGCTAGCCACCGACTTGAGGAAGTAATGAAATTATTGTGTGCCTAAGATATTACTTTTATTATGTAAAAATGGGCATTTAGTATGCAGTAATCTTAAGGATGTGAATGAGAATCTGCAATATTATTATATTTGGTATAAGAATTATAATGATTACATTATGGATGACTATATGTATTATGATTACTTATGTCTATTTTATTACTAATTTGTTACTTGTATGGTTAAGCTTTATGTGAACTCCTTATTATGATGTATGGTGTGATATGACTTGCAATTTTATGATATGATATTTTATGATCAATTTTTCGTCTTTCAAATGTACTGAAAGCTACTGAGCTCTCTCTTACAGTGGTCAATGTGTCTTGGGAATTTAAGTTCATAATATCTTCAGCTTTGATGATTCTTTTGATCGTGTTTCTCTTGATGGGTTGGGTGTTGTTGGAGATTACAACTTTTTTTATTATGATTCTATCATCCATGTTAACACAGGTGGACTTTGAGATTTGCTGGCCAGGAAGTGAAATTTCGAGGTGGTTCCTTCATAAGAGCGAGGGATCTTCAATAAGTATCGGCCTTCCTCATCGAACATTCTGTGGTGTAACTGCAGCTACTTGGGTCTCACCTTTTCTGCTGTCCTTTATTTTGGAAATGTTGACTGGGACTCGAAAGTTTGTTGCGATGTTGTTTACACAAATCCTAACGGTATTGTGTTGCCAAAGACCGTGTGGCATGCAATCACGTTCGCCCATTTTATTGGTATTCTTATATTGAATGTTGCAGGCAAGTTGAACGTGAATGGCTCTTGTTTATGTCAAGAATTCCAAACATGTGTTTGTGTTTTTTGACACCTCCTTCGGTGAGTTCTATGGCATCTCTATAGATATTCTTTCTATTCGTGATGTTTCAAATGCCTTTGGCATATCAAAGTTAAGAAATGTGGCATCTAGGCGGAGGGACTTGGTTTAAAGATAGAGGACAGCAAAGATGATATTAATGAGGAGTTTGAATCAAGTGGAAGGGAAGCTTCTGGTTTCAAACCAAGAGGAAGATGGGGAACCCTAAGATATTTAGAAGTACTTTGTGCTCTGCTTCTAGACATAGAAATGGAAAAACATAATTAAGGCACGTATTAGTGAGTAAAGTCTTGTAAGTAAATGAAGTAAACTCACGTTTATTCCCTTGCTTGGTTTGGTTTATTTATTTCTTTGTTTGTTTTCTTTCTTCTGATTATTTCTAAATGGGAAATCTTTGGTTTCTGCATTACTGAAATAAGTTAATTTTTCCAATTTAATCCCACTGATTTTCATTGTCTCCTGAAGGCGTCAACTTTTTGCTATATTTTTTGCTTGATCGAATTTGAGATTGAAGCAACATTAAGTTGATCACGAAGTAAAAGCCACTTAGATCCTTTAATTCAGATCCACATACTAAAGTGTACATCTTTGGCACTTTGTTAAATATATATATATATATGTATATATGGAGACACATTTATACATGTGTATATGTATGTATGTATGTATGCATCTACTGCAATGTTGAACTCATGGGATCTCCACATGAACTTAATCTCCACCAAATTTCTATAAAATGTAAGGTCTTGGTAATCTATTTAGAGTTGAGTATCAACTAGTGTGTTAACTATCATGACATTCATTTCTCAATGAATCTTCGGAAGCTACCTTATTTATTCGTACTGTCTTCACTTTGCGGATTCTTTCGATTGGTAGCCTCTCACCGTGTGATGAGGAGATGGAAGTATTTTTTATTTTTTATTTTTTATTGTGATTTTGCTCCAGAGTAGCCTCTGCTGGCTATGTTTCAAAATTTTCAAGCAAATATATTTTCTATGTTTTTTTTGGGTTGTGGAAAAGGTGAGATTAATGAGTTAATTTGTGAGGGTGGCCATGGACAGAGAGAAAAAGAAGCAAAATAACAAAGCAAGGTTCAATTAGACAATAAAATGAGATTAGAGAGGAAAAACTTATCCATCACAAAGAACCAGTGAACCACTCGGAAACTCAATCTAACAGTTGAAACAACTACATATATAAGAAGAAACACCATAATGATTTCCTAAGTAGGTTCATCATCATTTCATGATTTTTTGTGCTGTTTTTTTTGCTTTTTTGTTTTTGTTCTTTCTTTTTTTTTGGTATCATTATTAGGAAAAACGACCGCAAACATGAAGAATTTAAAAAGCACAACAAAACACCAAGCGACAGCAAACACAACCCCCAACAAAAAACAGGGGAAATGGTGCAAAATAAAAGAGCGAACTCTAAACGACAGCAAACTTAATAAAACTACAACGCGACACAATCCAAAATCCAAATAACCCCTTACAAGACCAAGTGTTTTTTTGGTTTTTTTATCATAATCTTCTTTTTTTTAATAATTTTTTTTTTTTTTTTTTTTTTTTTTCTGATCTATCATTAATCTTTCTTTGGTTTATTTTTGCAACATGAGAAATTCGTTGATATGAGAAAAATTTGAATATCACCGACAGCCACGTGTGGGAAGGTGAGACAGCGTGCGTGGCGGCTGGAAATACGTGTGCAAATATAATTCTGTTCTTTTCGCTAATTCGAGTTTAGAATTCGAGTTTTGTTACAGTAAAAAGTTCTTAGAAACAGTCACATTTAATTTTTTTGCTACAATAAAAAGTTCTCACACAACATTACATCTCAACTCGAATTAAAAACTCGAATTAACGAACCGAACGAGTAGGACCCAAGGGGGGCATAATCGTCAAAACATAATTACCTCTCCTAGCTTGGAATTCAGACACGAACAAAGAAGATGTCGTTTTTAGACTGAAAAGTCCATGATGACAGCCCACGTCTTCAAGGGCTTGGAGACAAAGGTCCTTTTGACAGCACAGCACACAACAAAAATTATTTTTTAAATAAAAGATTTTTTTTTATACGTTAACTGTAATGACTGAGAAAATTCCAGACCTTAAATAATACAATTCATG
>NW_010362197.1:0-502 GCF_000414095.1 Morus notabilis | reverse complement strand
CCTCTGATGGGCCGGCCCCGTTACGACACAAAAAGTTGTCGCTAAATACATGCCGGTTGTAGAGGGGGAAGAGAGCTTTGATCTGATGGATTATGGGACCCGTTATGACATAAAAAGTTGTCGCTGTTCCCGTGCCAGTTGTAGATCGTGAAGAGAGCTTCGATCTAACGGCTGATGGGCCCCGTTACGACACCAAAGGCTGTCCCCGTTCCCGTGGCAGTTGTAGAGCTCGAAGAGAGCTTCGATATGATGGGTGGTGGGCCCCGCTACGACACCAAAAGATGTCGCTATTCCCGTGGCAGTTGTAGAGCTCGAAGAGAGCTTCGATATGATGGGTGGTGGGCCCCGCTACGACACCAAAAGATGTCGCTATTCCCGTGGCAGTTGTAGAGCTCGAAGAGAGCTTCGATATGATGGATGATGGGCCCCGCTACGACACCAAAAGATGTCGCTATTCCCGTGGCAGTTGTAGAGCGCGAACAGAGATTAGATCTATCGGTTG
>NW_010362196.1:384-1155 GCF_000414095.1 Morus notabilis | reverse complement strand
TTCAGCTAATACATTCGGATGTATGTGGACCATTAAACGTCCAAGCTAGTGGTGGTTACAAATATTATGTTATCTTTATTGATGACTATTCGAGGTATGGTTATGTTTACCTAATGCAACGAAAATCTGAAACTTTTGGAAAGTTTAGAGAGTTTCAAGCAGAAGTTGAAAAACAATTAGGTAAATCAATCAAGACACTTCGATCAGAGTGAGAGGGTGAATACCTAGACTAAGAGTTCTAGGGTTTCTTGATTGAAGAAGGTGTGGTATCCAAATTGACTACACCCGGTACACCATAGCAGAATGGTGTAGCCGAAAGGAGAAATCAGACTTTGCTCGACATGATAAGATCAATGTTGAGTTATTCTGCACTTCCTACTTCATTATGGGGTTATGCACTAAGAACCACAATGTATATTCTGAATCTAGAACCATCTAAGTCTATATTAAAGACACCCCTAGAGTTGTGGAATGGTCAAAAATCCAGTTTTGAAGCATATTCACATATGGGGGGTGTCCGGCTCATGTGATGAAATAATATACTGGGAAGTTGGAACTAAGGGTGTAAATTGGCCGGGTAGGGTTAGGTTGAGCTGAAAAATTGAGCCAACCCGATCATGGCGGGTTGAGAAAACTTTGGGCCGCGACACTCTCTTAAGTCTACAAACCCGTAACCTTTCGGGTGACCTCGGGTAGGGTCAGGTTACTCGGGTTGGTGAAAACCAATTTTAATATATGACTTCATACCTCTTTTAACAGTCCAAAAGCATA
>NW_010362196.1:0-227 GCF_000414095.1 Morus notabilis | reverse complement strand
CCTCATGTGTTGCAACAGAATTTGACAAATCTTGAGAAGAAAACATAACAAAAAAAATCATCAGAATCAAGTTTAGAACAACAAAATAAACAACAAAATAAACAACAAAGAGATGAAATAAAATTAAAAAAAAATAAGTAAAACGTAAAAAGATTACCTGACTCAATAGCTTCATATTCATTTAATTCTTCCACGTCAATAAGGTTGATGTGCTCACTACTACGCAG
>NW_010362195.1:465-647 GCF_000414095.1 Morus notabilis | reverse complement strand
ACGAAGAGAGCTTCTTTAATTTAACGGTTGATGGGCCCGTTACGACACCTACATTTGTCGCCCTTCCCGCGGCGGTTGTAGAGTGCAAAGAGAGCTTCAATCTAACGGCTCATGGGCCCCGTTTTGACACCAAATGTTGTCGCCATTCTAGTGGCGGGGGGGGAGGGGGGAGAGAGCTTCGA
>NW_010362195.1:0-331 GCF_000414095.1 Morus notabilis | reverse complement strand
TTGTAGAGTGCAAACAGAGAATAGATCTATCAGTTGATGGGCGCCGTTACACAACAAAAGTTTTGAGCGTTCCTTTGGCCATTGTAGATCGTGATGAGAGCTTTGATCTAACGGCTGATGGGCCCCGTTACGATACCAAAACTTTCGCCGTTCCCGTGCTAGTTGTAGATCACGAAGACAAGTTCGATCTAACGGCTGATGGGCCCCGTTACGACACCAAGAGTTGTCGCCGTTCCCGTGTCGGTTCTAGAGTGCGAAGAGAGCCTCAATCTGGCGGATTAAGGGCCCTGTTATGACACCAAAACTTTTCACCGTTCCCGTGGCAGTCGTA
>NW_010362194.1:8275-75238 GCF_000414095.1 Morus notabilis | reverse complement strand
TAATTAGGACATTATAAGAGAAAACGACATGAAACACTTTACAACTAAATTAAGGGTATGTTTAGTTCGCTGATTCGAGTTGAGATGTGACTTTATGTGAGAATTTTTTATTATAGTAAAAAAATTAAATGTGACTGTTTCTGAGAACTTTTTACTGTAGTAAAACTCAAATTTTAAACTCTAATCGGTGAAATAAACTGAGCCTAAGGATCAATAAAATTTCTTATGTGTATCCAAATCCACTGTATCTTATGGTCGAAAAAAACTTTTTTTTTTTCCCAGAACATAATTCGATAGTATGTAAAAGTGCTACAAACACCAATTTACACAACTTTTACTATAGAAAACACGACAACGGCCGGTAACTGCGGGTTCTATCCACAAACTCGAATAAAACGCTTAATAAAAAGTGATGTGTGAGTATAAAAGGCCAAAAGTGCCACATCATTATTTTCTTTACGAACATATCACTGCTTTTATACACAAAACTATCACAACCTCTTGTAAATTAGGAAAGTGAACGAATATGGTACAACTATGATTAAAATCATATACTAAATCAAAATCTTATGTCTACCAATTGATAATTACATTACTGCATCTTCAATCTACACTTGATAGTAGTCATGAAAGTCTAGTATATTTCATACTTATAAGCTACTCGTTTTTATCTCTTAATATTACGGCATTTCTTTAGATAAAGATCTCGTTTTTTACTCTTTTCGGATGCCATGGCCGCCTGCCTGGTGGTGGGCGGCTCCTCGGACGCCTAAATTTGATATAAATCCATTAAAAAAACATGAACATGAGAGAGAGACCTCCAAGCTAGAAGATGCATATTATTAGGATTTTCCAAAACAGGAACCGTGAGTCAAGATTAGGTAATCCAAATTGATCTCATTCTAAAATTTAAAATACTTTTCATATATTGTAGTAGCTTTGGCTGTTACTCTAAGTAAAGACCACAACCAGCTAGAAATCAACATATGACCAAACCACAAGATTTTGACGTGTTTCCTATAATTTACGTTGCCATGCCGACTTGTATATAAATATCTTAAACCAAAATGGCGAAACAACGTCTTGAACTGAAGCACTTAAATCAAGTAATCCCTACATCTTGTCATAAAAATCCAAGACCATTTTTTTTTCTTTGTTTTCCTGTTTTGATGTTATATAAAGCTTTTATCACTAACAATGAATATGGCATGTCTAGCCGGTGAGTTGTTTCCTAGTAGGACTAAACCAAGTAATACAATAGAATAATAAGAAAAACAAAATAGGAAGAAAAAAAATAAGTATTACTGAGTTTTGAGAGATATAATTGGAAGTCTATAAACTATATTCAATTTCCTCAGGCGGCTTCTTAAACTAATTAGGGATCAGCCATTGGTCAAGGAGATCATGGTCTGCAATGGCTTCGCCGGCCGGCGATTATGTCTTGTCTCATTCGGAACCATGGACAAATGGACATACCTTGCATACATATTGTCAAGCATATTGTTTTGTAGGGACAAATTTTTGGCCACATGAGGATAAACAATTCATGTCCCACCTGAAAAATACATAGTATCTAGGTCTTAAAGTTATGATATTATAAGAAACTTCCTTTGAGATCCCCAATTTGATGTTCCCTACAATGAAAGGTATTAAACCATTTTCTCTGGCTCTTTTCTTGAGGCATAATTTGCGGAGAAACAACTCCTAATTTAAGCTTAATGTCAAAATTTTAATGGAATCTCCAATGCACGTCAATCTCAAAGACTGACTTCCATTTGGAGTGAGCAATTTTGGGCACGCGTATATACAAATCAGAATAGTGGTAGTTTTGCGACGGTGACTTAATAATCAAATGTCCCGTTAATTTCACCGATTTGAGTTTAAAATTCGAGTTTTGTTACAGTAAAAAGCTCTCAGAAACAATTACATTTAACTTTTTTACTACAGTAAAAAGCTCTCACATAAAATCACATCTCAACTCGAATCAGCGAATTAAACGGGCCCAAAAACTAACCTCCATATTGAAAATTGGAAATTGGATATTACTATTTATTATTATTATTATTATTACTATTGTCGCATAAATAATTATCACAAATTATTATTACGATTAGCAAAATAAATTATAGTGCATCTTGAAAATCTGAAGCCATAGTGCAAAACATAAAAATAAAATAAAATAAAAAATAAAAACTAACGCTATTTATGAAGTATTTTCTTAGTAATATATATAAAAAAAATTTATCATTGTGAGAAATTGCGTGAAAGGGTTATCAAAGTTTTTGATTAACATTGCTTTGATGAAGAAATTAATTGGCTAAAAAGGTCAGAAGAAAGAAGCAACTTGCTGGCAACTTATGCTTCTAGAAACCGTGGTGAAGGGTGGTCATGGTGAGCTGTGGGGAGGCGCGTTCAAGCCTGTAAGGCAGCAAGCATAGTTTGGAGTCTTTGGACCAAAAACAACAAATATTTTGAATTGACCAATGCCGTACTTGCAATTCACTCCCCCACCATCCCCGGAAATAAAAGGAAAACTCAAGTTTATTTTGTTCAGGCAATTATAAGGAGAATTTAAAAGAAAAAAAAAGAAATTTCTTCTTTTTTTTCCTTTTTAAATGAAAAAAATGAAACATTTTGCTAGGTAGCTTGCGCCGACGCCAATAACTATTAGATCAAACAACATGAAATACGATGCGGTGAACTTAAATTTAAGAAGACGTGAGTTCAATTCTGTATTGTATAAAATGTAAACCTTTTTCTACTATGAAAAAAGAATACGGCTTAACATAGTTCGAATTTGAATTTGAGTAATGACAAAAATTCAAACTGAATCCCAACACTGCTTGTACTTTATTGAATATACAATAGATATACTTATCACCTTCATGTACGTAAAACACAAACCAAAAGAAACAATACAACTAGTTTTAAGCAATGAGCATTACATGCCGTGAGTTTTGGACAAACAATAAGGGTGCGTTTGGAGTAAGGATCCGTGTCATAATTCGGATCATAATTCGTGATTTGTTATAATATTTTTTTTCATAAAAAACACATGTAAATCGAGAATAATTCTGAATTTATGAACTAAACGTCCCCTAAAAGTTGTCACACGTGGGCTGTAGTAGTTCAATTTGTGACGATGTTAATGTGTCTGTTTATACAATTATTGCACGTCTTAACTCATAATCTGTTGTTCAGAATTGTTGAAACAAACACTAATAGCCTAACCTCCACATTCATGCCGATTATCATCAAAGACATCTCATGAGAAGTAGCAAAAAGAAAAACGACATCTCATGAGACATGGTCCCACTGTTTCATCCCTTGTCGTGTGGCCTATGCCCAAGATTTTTTTTTTTTTTTTTTTTTTTGGGCTTTCTATGAAAAAATAAAATAAAATCCTTTTCATGGGTAGGCAAAGGAGCCGTGGGGACTCCACATGCTAGTTGGTATTATTTCATGTCTTCTCTTCTCATAATTAGTGCCATGACATTCGCTTTCTCTGACTAAAAGGCATATATTCAGCTGTATACAGCTATGCCACTTTTTATTATTTAATTTGCAACAAATGAATTGCAACTGCCGTTATAACGGTCAACTATTTGGAATGTTTAAATGGGTAGTCGTAGATTCTGTATTTTTAATTTTTGGAAGCAATGGAACACTAATGAAACGACAAAATTTTATTTATTTTTTTATTCACCTCCAACTTATCCAACCTACTCATTCGATTTTCAAATCTTGTGGTCATAAATTATGATACAATTCTTGTTTGGCTCTCCAGAAAATCCAGAAAAGACAAAAGGATAAGAAACTGAAATTGGATTTCACTACAAATCAATCAAGTCTTTACATGTTATAAGCATCTATAAGGAACATCTTTCAATGATGACATAAATAATGTATTAGTGCTTTTCTGTGTACAGAGCCCACAAAGCTTATAAATGGGTAAAGTCAAAACATATAGATTGGTGATTAAAAGCAATAAGCACTGTGGGTTTTAGTTGACCGAAGGATGCAGGGTGAAAAAACTGCATTTGTTTCACACTATTCTGTTGCTTAAGCCTCAAGTCATTCCATTTAACCAATAATTTTCCCAGTGCTTCATGGTTTTGATGGCGCGAAAACTCCTTTAAGTGCCAGGGTAGTTGCTGCTGGTGCTAGAAAGTATTATGAAGGCACACACAACAGAGAGCGAGAAGACGGACAACCAAGTGTTCTCCGTGTACATCTCCATTGCGTCTGTGAAGGAGAAGCGAGTGCGGTTTTCAGCCCAGTTGCGGATCCGGTCTGCCTCCGCCGCATATAATGCCCTTCCCTACAATGTATGACTCAAACAGTTAGTTATCATATGAAAATAGGACCTAGCCTTAAAGAGGAAGAGGAGCATTAGACTAGAACCGTAGACATAGACGTGCAACACATTTGCTATGATAAGGATCTTAGACTTCATAAGTAACAAAATCACCTGTTCATCAAACCAGCGTCCTCGTCGCAGCCATGCAGTAACTAAAGCAATTAAGATTCTAGGCGGGGTCAAGTAGTTGATTGCCTTCCCACTTCCCCTTACAACTCGCATGCGTGGAACTAAACTTCTAGCAACCGTTTCAGGAAGTTCGCAGATGATGTTGAACATTCGCTTATTTTGTATGGTTGAACCACTACAGAAGGTCAATTTATCAGCTTTTAGCATGATCATAGAACAGTACACAAGCATTTCCACCGAAAACAAAGTGATCAGATATTTAAAAAACAATTTGAATGAAACCAAACGGTTAACTTAACAGAGCGATATAAGTGAATCCGAGTAAATTATGGAATATAGATACAAGGATGCATCTAACATACCTCAGGAGCAGATCTGTAAGAACCATGCCTGGAGATGCTGTGTGGACCCCTACTTTTGATCGCTTTGACTCCTTAAGAAGTGACGCTTGGAGCTGCCTAAGCCCACATTTTGTTGAACCATATCTGCATGGAAAAGAGAAAAACCAGCAAAAGTAATCATATCATTATCGCTCATCAAAAATAAGAATTACAAATTCTTTTTTGTTAAGTTGATATCTTCAGTGGGCTCCAGGAGCGGAAAGCTATTTTACATCACAACAAAGGGAACTTACACAGCTGTCAAAGGTGTACTCGATCCCCCAGAACCGGCCCCGTCCATGTTAAATATGTGCCCTCCCTTAGCTTGGTTTCTCATTACACGCGTTGCTTCACGCGTGCAGAGTAGGGAGCCAACCAGGTTTGTCGAGACAATCTAACACAAAAGCAAAAGTTAAATCAGTTGAACCATTTCGAGGAGATTCTATTTGATATGAAGCCTTGGGAAAAACTTCCCTGTTAACATTTCTTTTTTTTTTTGGGTCCAAACACACACAGAAAGAAGAAGATAGAGGAAGTGGGAATGACTATATGGTTATAAGCTAATATTGATACTAGTACTAAACAAAGCAGCAGCAAGTAAGAATCAGAGTCTATCCCTGGTTGTGTAATTAATTCCCGTTTGGTTTATAGATTTGAACAAAAATTCAAATTTTTGTAAGAGAAAACATTGCAGCAAAAAGGTTTGAATCGGGGTTCAAACTACAAACCGAACGGCACATAAATTTCTTCCACTATAATTGCAAAACTTTACAGCATTTTGGCAAGACTGGCACTGTTGGTTCTTGCGTAAGTTACAAAAAAGATAGGGGAGGAGGGAAAGCTGTTCAGGGAGGAAAAAAAAAAAGCCACTACAAAACTTAACAACTCAAATAAAGAGCCAGTCATCAATACCTGTGTAATGTCTTCATCAGTAAACTGAAGCAAGGGTCTAAATCCTTTGTTTGTGCCGGCATTGTTTATCTGTCCAATGGTATAATTAAATCATAGAAAATATCAGGATCAGCAGAAATTTTTTGCGATTTGCAGGAAAGGTAGAAACAATAAGTGAGCAATTTTGATGCTGAAAAATTTGAAAACAAATTAGATAGAACTCAATTCATCATCATAGCAGAAGTGGATGTCATCAACTCTATTCATCAGCTTCTAAACAAGTACAACTAAACGTTTACGTGAGAACACAGAGAAACGTTATTAACGAAAAACACTAGAGTACGAAGCAAAATGTTATTTTCTTTCCCTTGAAATTTGGTACAAATAAACACTATTCTCAAAGAAATTGAAACTAGAATAGATATAGAATGAGATATACGGAACATGAAGTTTGAAACAGCCAGTGAAAATCTCAACAAATATCTAGAGAGATAACAACGAGATACTAATGACAATTAACAAGTATTACGGCAGACGCTCACCCAAATATCAATAGAACCAAGTTCGCCGACAGCGAAATTCGCCAATCTCTGTACATCATCAGGATTACAAACATCACATGCTATGCCGATAACTTTTGCCCGGCCCAGGTTTGTTTTGGATGAGCTACCAGCGGCGATTATACCCTCCTTCAAGTTTTCCTCTAGCTCCCTGACAGTTGTTTGCACAGACTCGGGGCTGCCTTCACATAATTTCATCATTTGATTAGAAAAGTAATACATGTATAACAAACAAAAGCATGAAACTATGGACTGAAAAGGTTTAAAATAAAACATTTAACATTTGTGAGAAAACAACCTGCGAGAAGCAACAACCACGCGATCTCCAGAGAGAAGAAATTCACGAGCAAGTGCTTTGCCAAGTCCCCTAGTACTGCACAAGCCAATCAAAACAAGCAACAACATTTGGATTACCACATTAGATATCTCTAGCGACATACTTGAAATGCTTTTTCATGTGAACATTTTTGTAGAAACGAAATTTCAAGCACACTGAATTGGATAATCAAGCATAAAATCACACAAGTTTTTAGCTATCAACACTGAAAACAGGAAATAAACATTTCCATGGATGCTCATCGACAATAAATATAAAGAGACAGTACCTTCCGGTTACGACAACGTTACGCGGACCGGCACGGCAGTGTTCCTCTAAAACCATGTTAGCACCTATCATAGTCCCAATAATAATCCCTCCAAGCCAGCTATACCAGATTAAGGTATTCAACTGGTTGTCTCCGCCTTTACGAAATTCAGTCATCAATCAAAGCATCAACAGGGGATCATTCGTAAATAATTTCTAGAAATGTACTTAAAGTTGTACGTTTGCTTTACCTGACAACTGAAATCCAACTCCTAGTATAACTCCAGTACTCATCATTGTCACAATATATCTTCCAATTTGGATGGCAATCTGGTCGTTTTTTTAGGAGACGGAAGAGGTAAGTTGAATTTAAAGATAATACTATTCTCTCAATTGGAAATTCCTAATTTACAAGTAGTAAAATGTTTGTCGGCAATCAAAATCCTTATTAACAAGACTATCATAACATATCTAGATTAGGTTCCTGATATATGGTGGGGAACTGCACTAGTAAAAAAAATAATAAATAAACAAAATCTAATATGCAGATTTTCCTCCAAGCTCTAAACTTTGTAACTAAAACATATGAACAAAAATAATTAAGATCAGAAATTTAAAAAAAAAAAAAAAGAACCAATTAAGCTGAAAGCATGTAAAAACCACGACAAGGATATAATCTCAACTACTTCATCCAGAATTTCTCAATAATCAAAGAGATGAGCTGATTAAGAACTGAAGCTGCTTAATGAATTGTTACACTGCTAAAAATAGTCAAAGAGTTACATAATCCAAGTAAGCAAATTTGAAAAAAAAAATTATTATTATTACTAATAAAACTCACTTAAACATGTAATTAATAATTGAAAACTCAAAAAAATAATAATAAATAATAAAAAAATTAAAAAAAAAAAAAACCTCACCGAGGAAAACACTTCCTCTAACTTGGCCACAGCCTTACTATACTCATCATCATTCCTCGGACCAAAGCCAAAACCTCTTGTAACTGCGTACTTCAAACAACTCCAAAACCCACTTCCTTTTCTCAATTTTAAAGTTTCTTTTTCCTTCACTTTCCCGGACTTTCTCGCACTTTCCATCTCTTTCTCTCCCAACTGATCCTCCTCACTCCTATAAGCCCGGCACCCTTTCAACCGGACCCCATAACGAAAGCCCGGTCCGATGAGGATTCTTGGACCGGGTCTGAGCTGATCCTTGAAGCTGAACCGGTCTAAGCCATGTGGGCATATGTGAAGCCTAGTAACTGCGGCCATAGTTAGGAGTAGACGACAGAGAATAAACTCTAACTAAAGGAAAAGGTTCATCAAAGTGGCTCCAAATTTCTTGGGAGTTCTGTTACTTTTGTACATTGAAATTCTGGTTTCTCTTTTTTCATTTCGATATTGCATTATTGTTTAGGTGACAATGATATAGAAATATCCGAGTGAGGAGGAAGAGATTCGGAGGAGATCTAGGTGGGCGGAGGACTGTGATGACCACACGTTAAAGCAACCTCATCTGCTTTCGATTAGTGCCACGTGGCGTTGTGGGTCTGTGTCCTCGTGTCGCCTTTTGATTTGGTGAGTTTGGCACGGAAGTGGAAGAGGAAGAGGAAGATGACGATTGACGCATGTCGCTTCTACTCATCGTTAACTTAGAACCATCAGTTGGAAGACTGATCTTAAATTAGTCCAAAATAGAGTCTAAATTGAGAGGGAAAAAAATAAAAATACCTCTGGAGAGAGTGAAAAGTATTATTTATGTTAATTTATTAAAATAATAAATAATTATCATTTAATTAATAAAAAGAAAATAAAAAAGTTACAACCATACTTAATTATTTATAATATTTTTCTCAAATTTTAAAATCACTCCACTCGGGCGGCACCTTAAATGTCTAAATCGCACCCGGCGGGCCATAAAAGAGGATAGGCAATGCTTACCCGACCTGAGTGAGGGAAAAGTTGGCGCAATCTAGTCGGGTCAAAAAAATGAGCTTCAAACCCGCCTGTTTGTCCGATCCGAACTTACAGTTTTAGTATAAAATTATTATATGTAATTTGTAAATTTGAGCAAAAATTGACATTTTTATGAGCAAAAAATAAATAAAAAAATTTAAATTATGATTCGAATTTGTGAAACAAACAACGCATAAATTATTAGTCTTGGATAAGATGCGGATGAAACGAGGCTCTTCTTGTTATCATTCATAACAAAAATGGTCAAGGATTATAATAAGCTTAAATGATTAATTAAGGAAATGAATTATAAAATGACAAGGCATGGTTTTAATATTTGGAGAAGAAATAGAACACCAAAATTGAATATGCTATTTTAATTCAATGAAAATTGCTTATTGTTTCTAACATTTTTCAGAGGGTATAAATCATATTAACTTCTAATATCACAATTTCAAATTCCACTCATTTTCCACGTGTTACTGTTTATCTTTATCTCTATCCTTCTTTTTTTTTTCTCTCTTGCTTCGAATCCTTTTCTTTTCCAAAACCAAAGAGATCGTAAACGTTTAGTTTATGGATTAAAATCATGTGATTAGAATCATTTTTGATTTACGTGTATTTTAAATAATGGTTTGAATTCTTCAACTAAATGTCCCCGAAAGTTTTGTTTTGTACGGACTCCACAATATGAAGTCAATACACTACCATCAGATAAAGCTTGTGGGATTGAGGAGTCACCAATTTTCCATGATACATCGAACAGAATCAACTTAACTCATTCCGGAACAATAATTTAAGGGGAAATTTTTTTTTCCGGTTGAATACTATATTGAGTTTTGGGTCCAAACAATGAGTAATATTGATATTAATTCATTGTAAGCATAATAAGAATGTGAAAATTCCAAACCAATGGGAATAACGTGATGTCCCAGGTCCGTTTAGTACGCTGATTTGAATTTTTAATTTGAGTTAAAATATAACTTTATATGATAATTTTTTACTGTAATAAAAAAAATTAAATATAATTATTTTTGAGAACTTTTTTCTATAATAAAATTTGAATTTTGAATTTATTGAAATGGACGGGCCTAATAATTAATAATAGGGTCCAATTGCAATCCAGCAAAGTGTAATGCATTATTTGGACGGTGAACAGCTTTTGTCAGCTCATAGCCAAAAACATGTGTGTTTTTCTTTTCTTTTATTTACTTACTTCGACAATTGATAATTGATTGTTCTAAACGACATTAGACAACTTTCTCCAACTCCTAATAAAAATGAATTCAAGAAAGGAATGCTGGCACAGTTTGGGGTTTGGATGCATAATCAAACATTAATTCGGATCATTCATTGAAGCTGAAGAAAATCGCCAAACTTGATAGAAATTAAGGCTGATTTTTTGAACAAAGCAGAAAAGTACATTGACAATCGAATTAATCATCTTTCTATCATTACAAAGGCAAAATCCGTTTTTCAGGTTGATATTACATTTAGGGCTATTCATATAAACCCGTAAAACTTGCAGGCCCAACCCCTTATACCCTAACCTAACTTAAAAAAATGTAATTTTTAGTATTATTTTTTTTTTCAGCTCATTCAATGTCTGTCCTGAAGTTTGGGGGTGAGGTGTGGGTTTAGCCTATAATGTCCCGCACACTCCAACCTAACCCGTACTCTAACTTGTCTCCTCTAATATTTAACCATAAGTAGGCAACTCATTTCTACTCTCTAGTTTCTGCATGTTTGAATTAATCCTCTATGTTTACTTTATGTTAAGACTAATTTATGAGTGTAGACTAATTTATATTTGTTTTATGTTTGATGTTGGATGGACTACTTTGCTTCATGTTTGATGTTGGATTGAACTTTGAATTTCTATCTGTTTGAATGTTGAAGTTATTATTTCTATTTGATGATAAACTTTGAATGTTGGATTGAACTTTGAGTCTTTGAGTTTTTTAATGTTGAAACCGACCCCCCCCCAACCCACCCCGCACCACCTTAACCCAACTCAAACATCAATGGGTTATGAAATTTTTTTAACATCATTAGAGCAAAATATGTGCAACTCACACCTTTTGAGGCGGGAGAAGAAAAATCCTTATCCTACACCAATCACATTTCGCCCAAACGTTTTACACCTTTTTTTTTTGTCTTTAACATTGATGCGAGGGTGGAAAAGAGAGGGGAATAATGTCACGTGTCAAGTTAGCATTGGCAGTTATTTTCATTAGAATCCACTTGTCGGCTTAAGATTAGCTTTTATTTTTAGTTTAACATGTGTCAAATATCATTAGTTGAAAGAAACGAACTCACGTAGAACACGCCACACGGAATCAAGCGAGGATGGAATGTCCAGTAGCCAGGCC
The DNA here is from genome assembly GCF_000414095.1 of Morus notabilis. Lineage (NCBI taxonomy): Eukaryota > Viridiplantae > Streptophyta > Magnoliopsida > Rosales > Moraceae > Morus > Morus notabilis. The sequence goes on along the minus strand of NW_010362194.1, from coordinate 64,008 downwards.
ACATGTCGCACTATCGTTGGCTCAGCAGGTCATGGTGGGTACACTGATGCGAGTACATGTAACGCCTAATCCGACGGCCTAAAATCATTTTAGATTTATTATTATTGTTATTATTGTTATTCGTTTATTTTGAATTGATTTGTTGTTCAATTTTATTCATGTTAATATTATTTTACACTAGATTTTTAATAATATTTGGATATAAATAATTTAAATAAATCATATAAAAATACACTAAAATAAAATAAGAATCGCACCAAATTAAATAAAAATCAAAATTAAACAAGAAAAAAAAACTCATCCTTTCTTTTTGGTTTTGTTTTCCTTGTCCTCCATTCTGTTTTATTTATCTCTTTTAACCATTCTTTTTTGTTTTTTCTTACTAATTCACTCTTTTTCAATCGTTTTTGCCTAATATTATACAAAGGAAATATTTTAAAAAATTAAATATAAATAATGCTATTTATTTTTCTACAAAAACCAGCAATTATGCGCGCGGTTTAAACTAGTATTTTTTATAATTACTCTAATTTTCTTTGGTAAATTTGAAAAAATTATACAGAGCACTTTTTTCTTAAAAGAAAAGGAACATCTCTCTATCTGCCTTTATTTAACACGAATTTAGTGTCATAATGTTAATTTTTTAGAACCACCAACTTAATATTGTTCGATCAGAAACAATAACAAGGAGGCACGCATGTGTGTTTGACGTAGGGAAATCCAAATGGCAGTTGGCTCCAGCTAAGCCATGATCCAACGGAAAGTGGCGGGTGCTTAAAATAAACACGCACCAAAACAATCTAATTTCATACAAAATTTTAGGGTGTGTTCGGCAGCCTTAAAAACTTAAAAAAATACAACTCGAATTTTAACTTTATTTAAGTTCATGTTCTTTTAAGTTTGAACTTGAGTTTGAACTCGAGTTTAAATTCGAGTTTGAGATTAAAATTCGAGTTCGAGATTAAAACTCGAGTTCAAGTTTTTCCTTCAACTTGAGTTCAGAAACTCGACTCAAATTAATGAACAATATTTTTTTATTTTTAAAAATGCTATAACTTTTTCGTTTTAATCCTGATTGAGATGATTTTTTTTTCTATGCGTTGACAACGAAAAGATGAATAAAATCCCACCCATATACCCTATTAAAATTTTTCATCACCATTGAGTTTTTATTAAAATACTATCTAAATACAAATTTAAGTTTTGACTCACTCAAACACAAACTCAAAAAGATTCTTATCTCAAACCATAACTCAAATGTACATAACCAAATACAAACTCAAGTTATAAAATTTAACTCAAGAACTACATTCAAGTCACACTCTAAAAGAACAGGCCCTTAAATCTTTATAGCATGGCCCTTAACTTTTTGCAATTTGTAATCTGGTCTCTAATTTTGTTGTTGTTGTTTACAATTGGCTCCCTAACATTACAAATTCATTACAATTAAGGTCCAATTAAAAATGGTGTTAAAGAGTTAATCTCACTCGTGTCTCTAAATTTTAGAGTTATTTTCATTCTTTCCTTTAAATATTTAAAATATTCACATTGCTCTTTAAATTTTAAATGAACCTCATCTTTATAAGTATTTATGTTAAAATCAACTAAAAAAAAGGAAATTAAATATGGTCATGTATTTTTTATCCATTTTTTTAATAAAAATTTAAACAAAAACACCACATTATTTTTTTCTATATGTTTTTAAAATTCCAATAAAAAAGTTAAGAAAAATGATTTAAAATTTAAATGATAAATTTAGAGCTTTTAAAATTTAAAGGACAAACTAAAAATATACCTAACGTTCACCGCACATAATAATAATCCTAAATAAAAGATATTATACATTACACGTGATTTATTTTTTTAATCGAGAGGAGACTTATTACATGGAATGCGTTATTTATAGAGAGAGAGAGAGTCTGAGAGTGTGTGTGTGTGTGCGCGTGTTAGATTCGGACGCAACGCCAGAGTCGGACGCGGAGGAGGGGCGGGGGGAGTGAGTCCATTCCATTTCTCTTTCTTTTTCTCATCGCCTAAATTCCTTCCCAGAAAATCTCTCTTCTCTTCTCTTTCTTTCTTTCTTTCGTTTTCTCTGGATTTCCGACGATCGATCCAGATTCTGGCGAGAGAGCGCAGAGATGCAGAGGTCTCGCGATCAGATTCACCGCTCAAGATCTGCCAAACCCGCCACAATCCATTCATACGCCCACTCCGGCGATCTTCTCGGTTTTCAGAGGCTTCTTCGCGAAAATCCCTCTCTTCTCAACGAGAGAAATCCTGTTGTATGATCTCCTTCATCTGGATTTTCCGATTTCTCGTTATGCGATTCCATCTCTTGTCGAATTTATTTGTTTGGTTTTGGATGACTAGGTTTTGTCGGAGTTGGATTTTGTAATCTGTGCGAATTAGGTTATTTGGTCATATGTTTTGTCCAATTTGTGGTTAGAATTATATCAGGAAAATTTGCAATCGCTTTGTGTAAAGAAAGGAGTTTTTTTTTTTTTCCCCCTCCTTTCACCACATCAATTGGCGGGAATGAAGAATCTAATGTGCTGACTTTAGTGAATTAGCTAGAGACTAGTATTGTAGTTACTAGAGTTAATAAATTTAAGCTAACTTTGTTCTAATGATTGCTAGAGAGTGGTTTATGTCTTCATATTCCTCAATTTATAATTTGAAAAGGTGGCATGGAAGATGGCTTGGTCCAATGCTATAGAGCAGGATTATATAATGCTGAAATGACTATGTAATATGCGAAAATGCAATACGGTGAATTGGAATTTTCGGTATAGGTTGCTCATTCTTTGTGAGCGGACGAGATTATACACAGAGAGCTACTTTGTTAAACAGCTGATAAGTTGATAAGATGGTTTGGTCATGTCATTTGGGAAACTGAATTTGTCAACAATGTAGCAATTATCCACATATCACTTTCTTGTTTTAACTTTTAACTTTCTGTCCCTCGATTTATGTTCCTGCTAACAATGACATGTAGACATGAAACCGTCCAACAATTTACTTTGTTATTGAGTTGGCCTTTACTATTTATGCTCCAGTAAGAAACTTATCCACATAAACAAAAGAAAATAAAATCAACGTTAAATGCCAAGACTGTTGTTTATCATAGCTTTTGAACCTAAAACCAAAAACACAGCTTTTATTTCTTGATCTGCAGATCTTTATTGTTTGTTTGTTTCCCGACTTATGCTCGTACTTAAAATGCAGATGGTACAAACCCCTCTCCATGTGTCTGCTGGTAACAACAGGGCCGATATAGTTAAATTTCTTCTTGAGTTTCCAGGGCCGGAGAAGGTTGAGTTGGAAGCCAAGAACATGGTTCGTCTTTTTTCCCACTTGTGAGAATGTGTACTAACTGAACTTTATTTATTGGACTTCTAGCTATTTGTATTGAACTTTTCTTTACTGGGTGTCTGTATAATTGAACTTTGCAGTACGGAGAAACTCCTTTGCACATGGCAGCAAAGAATGGATGCAATGATGCTGCACGTTTACTTCTTGCTCATGGTGCTTTTATTGAAGCCAAAGCTAATGTACTTTTTCTTATCACGTGACTATCTACTTATGATTCAGTTTCAAGTTTTTGACATGGATGTGAGCGGTGCCAGTTTATGAATTTCTATTTCTGTCCATGCAGAATGGGATGACACCGCTACACCTTGCTGTCTGGTATTCACTTCGTTCGGAAGATTTCTCAACTGTCAAGACATTGCTAGAGTACAATGCTGATTGCTGTGCTGAGGACAATGTATAGTTGGTTGCATTTATTTGCATATACTGATTTACTAGGATATTACTGAGTAAATGCTAATAGTTGACATAGCTGTAATTGTAGGAGGGAAAGACACCTATAAACCATCTGTCAAAAGGCCCTGGTAGTGAAAAGTTGAGGGAGCTATTAGTCTGTCACCTTGAAGAGCAGAGAAAGAGAAGAGCAATTGAAGCATGCAGTGAAACTCAAGCTAAGATGGATGAACTTGAAAATGAGTTATCAAACATAGTGGGCTTGAATGACCTCAAGATACAATTACGAAGATGGGCAAGGGGAATGCTTTTGGATGAGAGGCGTAGGGCTCTTGGCCTAAAAGTTGGCACCCGAAGACCACCTCATATGGCTTTCCTTGGTAACCCCGGAACAGGTACAAATGTTGATATTTCCCATTTTCTATACAGAATACCATCCTTTCTAGAAGATAAATTTCTATAATAAAAAATCTTGGTGTTGTGTGATGGTGGCGAAAAAGTAACTGAAAAAAGAACACGTTCATTTGTATACCAATTATAAATGTGAATATAGCCTTTCTTGTCATGTAACATTCTCATTTGGTTGGCTAGAAAAACTGGGGTTTAATCATTGTGAAATCAACAGGTAAAACCATGGTCGCCCGTGTTCTTGGAAAATTACTCCACATGGTGGGAATTCTACCTACTGACAAGGTAACAGAAGTACAACGGACTGATTTGGTTGGCGAATTTGTTGGTCATACTGGACCGAAGACTAGGAGGAAGGTACAGCATTCTGCCTTTTTTTATGGTCATTGTTTATCAATCTAGAACTAAATAGTAAACTTGACTTGACTGTGATTATTTTTGCCAACGCTGCACAGATAAAGGACGCTGAGGGAGGAATTCTATTTGTGGATGAAGCATATCGATTGATACCCATGCAGAAGGCAGATGATAAGGACTATGGTTTGGAAGCATTAGAAGAGATCATGTCTGTTATGGACAGCAGAAAAATAGTGGTCATATTTGCTGGGTATAGTGAACCAATGAAACGTGTAATTGCTTCAAATGAAGGCTTCTGCAGAAGGGTGACCAAGTTTTTCCACTTCAATGACTTCAATTCGGAAGAATTAGCGACTATTCTCCATCTTAAGATGAATAACCAAGCAGAGGATAGCTTATTGTACGGGTTTAAGTTGCATGCTTCCTGCACTGTGGAAGCTGTTGCAGGATTGATACAGAGAGAAACAACCGAAAAGCAGCGTATGGAGATGAATGGAGGTTTAGTAGACCCAATCCTAGTAAATGCCAGAGAAAACTTGGACCTGAGGCTCAACTTTGACTGCATTGACACTGAAGAACTACGTACAATCACCTTAGAGGATTTAGAAGCAGGAATTCAGCTTTTATCCCAATGAGATCGATTCCAGCTTAAGTTAAGTCTTAAAGGAAAAAGAGTTTATTCTTTTCACAGCCTGACAGAAGTCTCATTCAAATTAAACAGAAGCAATTCTTTCCACAGGCCTCTCTTCTGATGCGATCCACATGATCGCGTGGTCTTGCTGCGGATGATTCAGAAGCTGAGATGCTGCGGTCTTGATAACATGAAGGACTAATTCTTGTCATTCATCATTTTATATGCTGTAGATGTTTCTGCTTTTCCTCATTGTATTCATTGTTTTTTACTGCCTCCTTTTCAGCATCAATAAATGTGGTTTTTTGAGTAGTTCTATTCATCTTGTTTCTTTTTTGCTACGTATTCATCTTGTATTTTGGAACCGAATAGTTGCATTTATATGGCAATTAGATTATTAGATACTACATCAACGTGATTTTGCATGGTTTCCAAAGGTTGCGTGAAAGTGGGTATGAACTATGAACTCTTTCATGCCGTTTCTTTGGACTGCAAGCTAGTTTAGTTTATATATATATATATATATTGTTTTTGGTTAGAAAAAGAAGAATTGCACTTGGTTTAGTTGGTTGATGGCCATCAGTGTTTGTCCACATGCGGAAATTTGCAATTTGTTGCGTCTTGATTATGCTTCGAAATTCTGATATTTCAGTTCAAAATCTTTTGACTGCATCATCTGTAGTGATTAGAGAAATATTTGAACCATTCCGTGTTTTTGCTCAATGAAGAAAACATCTCAAAATTAGAGCACATGGCTCTCTGAAAGAGGTTAAGAAATTGGGATCTTTCTTCTTATTGGATCGAGTTTTTGACAATTCAGTATTAGATTGGCTGTCAGAACATTTTAATTGGGAGTTGATAAGTTGATTGGTGAAAATCATTCACAAATTCAAGAATTCTGAAACGGAACACAAAGTGTTATATTACGAAATGGAAGAAATAAATCGAAAAACAAATAAAACTTAAGTAAAACTCGAATTTTAAACTCAAATTGGTGAAACGAACGGAACAATAAACGTTCTTTTTGTTTTGTTGGAAATAAATATCTCCATCAAACTCATTGCATAAAAGCAACAGTGTTTTCAGTGCTAATTATAGACCTCGTTCATTTCACCAATTAAATTTTCACTTTCAGTTTTGCTTAGCTCGAGTTGAAAACTCGAATGGACGAACTGAATGCGGCTATAATTAAAGGCATCGTTCATTTTACCGATTTGAGTTTTAAATTTTAATTTTACTACAGTTAAAAATTATAATAAAAAATTATATTTAATTTTTTTCTATTACAATTAAAAATTTTCATATAAAATTATATTTTAATTTAAATTGAAAACTCGACGAGGTCAAAATAAATATCTCATCATTTTCATTCATTTGCTACTTTGCGTGCAAGCCATAAAAAGAAAAAGAAACCCCACAAAGAAAGAAAGAAAAAAAAAAGCCGTATCCAAATTTAGAGAAAAATAAATAAATAAAAAGAACCAAAAAAAAAAAAAATCCTTTAACAAAAGAATAAAAAACGTAATGAGGGCAGAGAGTTAACCGAAACAATCAGAAAAAAGAGGTTGTGGTGTCTGGGGGTCTTCAAATCTTGGGTGGAGAAACCCAGTGGTTTTATCCAAAAACAAAAAACGAATTTGAAGAAGAATGGTCTCAACTTCTTCACTATCAATTCTGTATTCCACCACCACATCTTCATTTCCTTCCACTTCCAACAGTTTCTCTGATAATAATATCCATTCCACTCCCAAATCCTTGGAATCTTCCAGAAGAATCCTCAGATATCAGAAGCCTCTCTACTCATCCTCCTCGAAGGTCCGCGCGTCGTCTGCAGCTCAATCTCCTCCTTCTTCTCTCGAGGATGGCTCGGCCGAGCAGTTTCTGCGGAGCAATTCCATTGCGGATTTCATGAGGTTCAAGCAAGGCGTCCATGGCGGAAATGGCGAATTACAGACCGCCGTTGTTAGCTACAGAAAGAGGTTCCCTTGGGCTCTCTTACAGCCTTTTCGTCAGGTATTTGATCTTTCTGTATTTGGCTTCGTTGTTGTTGTTTTTTTTTTTTTTGGTCTTTTTGAATGATGGGTTTTGTTTCTTAATTGGGTTTTGCAGGTGGATTTGGTTTCGACGATTCACATCGCGGATAAAGAGTATGTTTAACTCTTCACTCCATTTTATGATGAGTTAGTTAATGTTTGGGTAGTAGTTTGAGAGATATATAGGTTTAAATGTCAAATTCTAGATAAAGTTTTTACTTCAAAAATTTGGTGGTGGACAATTAAAGAATGCTAACGAAACTTCACTTGCATATGAATGAGATAAGAATTAAGGCACGTTAAGTAATTGACCAATGTATTAGCTTTAAAGCGGTTAAGGAGAAGATGAATGATACTGACTTTTCTCTGGAAGCATGTAAATCAAAGAGGCAAAATAGAAAACTATAATAGCAAAATATACGAATTTCAAAGGATATGAAGGAAACGCATCTCACAAAATAGTAATCGAAGGGATATCGAATAGTCGCCATCTAATGATAAACAACAAGAGCTACAGAGATAGAATCATCAATCAATAAAATTCTTTACAGAGATACTATGTGTATCTAAGGGTTATACATTGTATTTTCTCTGAAGAAAATTTAGTCCATAGTCTTATTTGTCAGGTAACAAGTAAATTGTGAAAGAAACCTATTTACTTGCCATGCATTTTCAATAATGTTGTCAGCCCCAGCACTACTATCATGTGAGAATACTAGATTAGACAGAGACTCCATCTTTTCACATAAAAAACACTCGACGACCGAGGCTTTGGATCACCACATAAGTAAACCACTCTACCTCATTGAAAACCAATCCCATAATTGGAAGGAAATTCAAGTAAGCATGCAATAGATCCAAAGGAACTAAGAGAAAATTTAGGAAGTTCATTATGCAACTTTATGGATAAGTTTTCAACTAAGATTTTGAGCAATTGGATTTGTTGGAATGGAGAACGATGGCTCATCAGCAATAAGCTCGGGAAAAGATTGAGTCTAAACAACTCTGTCATTTGTCTCGTCGGTCGTTGTTACTTTCATCCTTCTCAATAAGATTTATGATCATGGGACCCATAGTTAGGGCTTGGCTCATCTTGGCAGGAATCAAAGTAATTTTTTCCCCTATGTCTAGAGACATATTTATTCCCTACTATATGAATATCATATGAATATCTCAACTTATTATCATCAGCCCAAGGTCATTCTAACAAAATATGACTAAACATTTAATTTAATAGGACGTTACAATAAATACAATTACAAACGTCTAAATTGAAAATGAAAAACTAACACTACTCCTAAAATAACATAAATTCTAATTCTAAAATAAATCCCTAAGAAAAAACTAGGTGTTTTTAAAGAGAGCAGAACATCCCTCTAAGCGTAGGGCGTATGTAAAGACTAAAAATTGAAGAAGGCATTGGAAAACTAAATAAAACTTGCGGAAGGTAAAACTATAATATTTGATGTTGTTATCGAAACTTATCTTGAGGGGATGAGTTACAGTATCTTCTTGAGTTCTCCCTAGGAATTCCTTTGTTGATGATTATGACTTCTGCCTGTGATGAAAACTTGATGAATCTTCCCTCCCTCTATTTTTGCCATAGCTTGATTGTTCCGTATGATAGTGGGTTGAATAACTTCGTATGTGGTATCAGGTACTTTAAGACCCTCCAAGAGGAACTTGAGTCCTATGATTGTGTTCTTTATGAAATGGTGGCCAGCAGGGAGAGTTTAGAGAATAGAAGAAACCCCGCTGCCACAAAGAAGCTGAAAAGTTCACGCTCACGGGGGTTTAACATTCTTGGATGCATTCAGCGACAGATGGCTAGAATTTTGATGCTCGATTTTCAACTAGACTGTCTAGATTACCAGGGAGAGAATTGGTACCATGCCGATCTAGATTTTGAGACCTTCAAGCTGTTGCAGGTTAGATTCTCTCTGCTTGCCTCTTTCTAAGTTACTAACATAGTGTGGAGTATGAAGGGGTATGCTTGTTAACGAGCTAGGTGATATAGATAGCCTTTCCTCGTAATTTTATTTTTCTGTTTGAGTAGTCACATTACTTCCCTGTGTTCTATGAACAGGGTTGCTTTTATATTCCAACTGCAAAAGTAGTTTTCCCAAATATTCTCTCTTACTATGGTGTTTCTGACAATGTTAACGGACGAAGGTTCTTCCTTTCTAGTGAAGGGTTCTAAAGATATGGGATATGACAAACTTCTAGAGATACTCCTCTTTCATTATTTGTGTTAGATTACACTGCGGTACTAATTACTATCCAATAATATTCAATCATATCTTTCAGATGGAAAAAGGTGAAAGCTTTTTCACCTTTGCAAGAGATATGACCCTTAAATCCACAAAAGCTATGATTCAACCTGCTTCAATTCGAGAAGACCTTGGTCCTTGGAGATCCAAGCTTCTGTGGGCCTCGCGGGTGCTTCCAATGCCGCTAGTTGGTCTTCTCATTATTGGAGGTGTTTGTGCTGATGTCGGAAGCCAGTCATCAGAGTTCCCAGAGCTGGAAGCCTTGTCTAGGCTAGATTTTGGTGCTGCAATGAAAGTATTCCTAGCAAAAAGACTGACTTCTGAGTGAGTAACTATAATAAACTTCTCCTTTTCCCTGCAAGTTCTATGAGTTCTATGTTATTAGCTTCAGTTTATTTGACTTCTATGGCATCCCAAAGCTATGGGAAAACTCATTCTTTGGTTATGGAAAAACCATGAATTGAATTCATTTATCCATCTCCAACATTGCAATTAGTATGGCTGGAAGAAAATAAGGAGAATTAGGTAAGGTTTTACTCGCTGCAAATCTTGCTTTATACATAAGGAGAATTAGTTAAGGTTTTACTCGCTGCAAATCTTGCTTTATACATAAGGAGAATTAGTTAAGGTTTTACTCGCTGCAAATCTTGCTTTATACATAAGGAGAATTAGTTAAGGTTTTACTCGCTGCAAATCTTGCTTTATACCATCAGCTGATGCAGAGGTATTTTCTGCTGAAGCTTTACGCAGGTGACGGCTGATGTAGAAGAGGGGTCGGTCATTATCGGCGAGAGAAACAAGGCTGCGATTGAGGCACTTCAAAGGGCATTTGACGAGGGCCACAACAGGATTGCCATACTCTATGGGGGTGGCCACATGCCGGACTTGGGAAGGCGGCTAAGAGAGGAGTTCGACCTGGTCCCTTCTCGTGTACGGTGGATAACAGCATGGTCGATACGAAACAAAGATTTAAAGAGCAGTTCCCTTCCATTTCTGAAGACAATGGCTAAAATTTCAGGTTGGCCATTGAACCGGTACCAGACACTGGCATTGCTCATATTCTCCTCAGTACTTGCATTGGATCTCTGGTTCTGGGAGATCTTTTGTGGCACTGCAGTTGACTGGATCTCTCAATTTGCTTCGGATTTTGTTCATTTTATTGATAATGCACAGATCTAAAGATAATTCCCAATTGGTAGATAATCTTGAAATTTATCCACGATGGAGCCAATCTGTATATACCTTTGTAAATACATTAAACGTCTGCCAATATAAACTAGTGAATCATTTTATATTTTAATTCCTATATGCAATATCTTTTTTAACCCTTTTTATATGCTGAATTAGTGAGTTATAATTAGGGAAATAGGCCAATATGAAAAGCTTAAGAAAGTATATAGGTCATTTTTTAGTTATAGAAATTAATAGACTATAACTTGTCAAGTTATGATTCATAACCTGATAAGTTATGGATAAACTTGTCAAGTTATGGTTTATAACCAGATAAGTTATGGACAATAACTTATCAAGTTATGGTTCATAACCAGACAAGTTATGGACGAAAATAGTAATTTGGCCTATTTATTAACTTATATAAACTATTAGCCTATTAATTTTAATTTATCTTAAGTCTTAGCCTATTTTTCTCTTTCTCCCTTATAATTACGCTCCCAGAAGGCCCAATACAATAAACAAAGGCCGTGTTTGGAATTGATCCCGTTTTTGCTTTTCACGTTTTTTAAGAAAAAAAATGAAAACATTTTTAAAACGGCTTTTTGCATAATAAAGACAAAAAACGTAAATGAAAACGATTTTTTAGTTAGCGTAAAATGAGAAAGAAATGAAAAATGACTTTTAGTCGTTTTTCATTTTCTTCTCTCTTGAGCAGAGCAAAAGAGACAGACATTAATGAGTTTTTTATATTACAAATACTCTCTTGATAAAATTACCAAACACATTTATTTTTATTTTTATATAAAAAATAAAATTATTTTAGAACAAATTTTAAACAGTTCAAAGTGTTTAGATTTGTAGATTCCATCCGCACAATAAACACAAATATAAACAGAGTACTGTGCTCAGAATTCAAGAAAATACCTTAACCATCCTCTTATCTTTATTCTTTAGTCAAAATACAACGTTTGCACCTGAACTTATCATAGGAACTAACACCCCCGCACGTTGGAAAAACAAAAAAAGAAGGAAGATTAATTGCATTCTGCACTCTGAATTATTAGTGTTTGACAATTTGGAGCACAAATTTTTCTTTTTTTAATGTGTTAAAAGGTGAAAAAAAAAAAGAAAAAAGTCACAAGAAGGTGAAATAGTACACAAGCCTTATGCTGTTAGGTGGTTCTAACGGCTTTTAACACCTTGAACACAACAATCATGTGTTATATATTGTGGTCAGCATAACTGGTTTCGGTGATAAATAAAATTGTTGGTGTGAGAATAATTAGGTAGGGACTCAACTATGCTCTACTCATTTGGTTTTTCCTAATAGTCACAATAATGTATTTTTTTTTATTTTTTAGTATATTTTTTTAATTATTTTTATTAGATATATAATGTATGAATTGTCTCATTCCTGATTTTGACTTTCAATTCATTTTATCAATAACTTTTTCCTTAAAATTTTATCAATAACTTTTTTCCTTAAAGTTTTATCATGAATAACTTAGACCTTCTAGATCTGGTCTAGGATAGCTTTGAACTTAAGAAAATAAAATAAATATCAATATTATATTTCTAATTCTACATTTTTTTTTTGGCTGAAAATTTATAATTCTACACGTTGCGTGTGTAAGAACAGTCTCCTGTGATGGATTATATCCTTTGCTAACATCTTTATTTGCGTGTCTCATGCAGTCAACTGATAATAAAGAAAACAGCTACGAAGTTTAACTTTAATTGCATTTCTGCCTTTGACCATACCAAAACGAAAGCAATCTAATTATGGATAATTTTATTTCCATCCTTATCGTTTATATTTAATAGTAGGATGTAATTATGGATAAAAATGTCCACGGCATTCATGATATCAAGTCTTTCTGGAGTGAACCCTTAAAAGTATATGGAATGTTCCAAATATCTGTAATGACAATGAATATAATGAATATATCAATATATATTTTTTGAATATGTCCACATAATTTCCCAAAACGCCAATATTATTTTATCTTGTTTGTGGTGAATATGTATAATAAGATTTGAATTGTATTTATTCTTATTATGTAATGCACGACAATAATTATCATATTAAAAAAAAGTTTTTTTTTTTTTTTTTTTTGTTATTAATGTAGTTTAAATTAAGCAATCATTTCATAAAAGAATTTTGAGCCTCTTCAGATTACCTATTTTTTCTCGTCGTCATTGCCATCAATTAATCACGTGAAAATGCGTCCAAAATAACGATGGGCCCCATGACTTTATAATAGCAAAAGGGAAAGGACTAATAAGTTGGAAAATCCATGTGGTCAGTTCAAAACAATTTGTCCTTTTTATTTTCTCTTGGAAACTTATGGTTAGAAGTGATTGTCCGTACTTGATTTTGATTCCAACCCCAAGTTGCAGAAAAATCTGATATGTATCGTTGGGATTTAATTATAATTCTATTTTAAGTTGTCATTTATTAAAAAAAAAAAAAATTGATAAGCACTTCTTTTGGTGGACGAATGTATGCCCAAAATACTACCTGCCCAATTGGCTATTTATTTATAGAACCTGCTAATCTTCACTTGGAGCAGGCTAAAAGAATATTTTCTTGGAGGGTTATGTTCATACCATTTTGTTTACAAAAATAGTAAAAAATAGGCTAATATGAAAAGTTTAAGAAAGTATATAAACTAATTTTTAGTTATAAAAATTAATAAGTCATAACTTGTCAAGTTATGGTTCATAACCAGATAAGTTATGAACAAATTTATCAAGTTATGGTTTTTAGTAAGACAACTTATGGATAAAAACTGTGAATCATGGATAATAATTTGTCAAGTTATGATTTATAACCAGATAAGTTATGGACAAAAACAGTAATTTAACCTATTTATTAACTTATATAAACTATTAACCTTAATTTTAATTCATCTCAAGTCTTTACTTATTTCTCTTTTTTTCCCTTCTACTTATTTATTATTATTATCAAGAATTTGGAAAGTACTTGTCGGATAATGCTTATATTCTTTAGGAGAATTTGGAGAATATGCTTATTTCAGAGTTCAGACGCTTGAAATATACAACGATTCAACAAAAGTCAATCAACGAGATGGATAAATATGAAAGTTTCCGTATTGTTTTTGTACAGAATAATATGGTTAAGACCTTTAAAATTGGAAGAAAAACAAAAAAAAATGGTTAAGAGGTAGTGAATATGGTTGAGACATTGGTGATACTCTCTAATATATATATATATATATATATATATGAGATGTCATCGAATTTTCTTTTGTCGTATTTCCTTCAAAAACAAATAAAAGAAAAAACTTTATCCTACCAAGTAAGGTATTTTTACATTATTAGATTGATAACCACTATTATTGTAATCTTTACCTTGATATGTATTGACATGTTTTTTCACATTCAGTTTGGAACGATCCATTTCCTAACTCCAGAATAGGGAAGAGGTCAAAACCGACATTTTTGTTAACCACCAATCAACCAATTGAATCATACATGATGAACCTTTTGAAATTGCTATCATCCAATCAATCCATCAAAACCTGCACCATTTGCGAGCAGCAGTGGTGGCTTTTTTCCCCGCGTGACACGTATAAATGTCCATTGACCCACTATAAAGTGGCGTGTGTTGGTAGCGTGGCATTTTGCGCCTGGTTTTGGGGGGAAGTAAAACGAGGTTTTGGGGGAAGTAAAACAAGGGGTGTCTTTGAAATTCAATTTAAAATAATTTTATTTTTTTATAAAAATAAAAATAAAAATATTTTTAATTTTAGATATAAATTATTTTCAAAAATATTTTTGATAGTTTTATGAAAAAATTACTTTCAGTATAAATTTTTTTTATTAATGTGCCTCTCTTTATTCGAGAGAAGAAAAAATAAAAATAAAAAATAAAAAAATGACTAATGCTATGTTTGGTATGAAGGAAAGAAAATAGGATAGAAATAAAATATAGAAGTGATGGAAAATATTAATGATAGAAAGGAAATTGATTTTTTTTATGTTGTTTAGTACGAGAAGATAGAAAGAAAATGAGCTTATTTTCACTTGTTTGGTATTGGAAGTTAAATTGAGAGGAAAAAAAAATCTTACTCGTAAATTACTTTTATACCCTTAAATTTTTTGCTAGGATGTTGATAGAGAAAAGGTTAGTTTAGTAACTTTGTTCACTTTAATTAGTTGTCCCCATTTTCCATTATATTTTCCGCCCACTTGTGGAAAGAAGAAAAATAGTGGGACCAATATGTATTATTTTTCACTCTATTTTTTCGTCATTTCTCTTTTCTCTGCCACCAAACAACCTATATTTTCATTTTCTCTCCCAAAATCTCTCCACCTTCTTCCTTCCTTCTACTTTTTTTTCTTACCAAACATAGTGTAAAAGTCGTTAATTATTTCTCTTATATTTTACACTAAATTAAAAAAATTATTTTTATTTTATTTTTTATTTTTAATTGGGTAAAATACCATTTTTCTTCTGTTTTTACTTTTTTTTCTTAAAAAATGTGAAAAATAAAAATAAAAACAATTTCAAACATTCGCTAATCTCATTCAACATTTTTTTTTTGTAATGAAGATTTTTTTCTTTTTTCACCTTTTGAGCATAATAATTCTTCTTTCTAAGACGGAAACAAATATATTTGTAACAATTGTGTCAAAGATGTTTGGAAAGCTTATAAATGAGATATAAACTAGGTCCCGTTCACTTCGCTGATTCGAGTTTAGAATTTAAGTTTTTTTACAGTAAAAAGCTCTCATAAACAATCACATCTAACTTTTTTGCTACAGTATAAAACTCTCACATAAAATCACATCTCAACTCAAATTTTAAATTTAAATCAGTGAAGTGAATGAGGCAGAGAATCCATCTTTTATGCCAGAAAATACCCGTACCCTTGAAAAGGTAAAGAGAAGAAGCCTCTACAGTATTTGCCGAAAACACAAAACAAATACCAAAAAAGAAAAAGGAAGGAAGAGAAAAAAGAAAAAAGAAAAAAAGAAGACAAAACAAAACACACAACCAGTGATATTGCTCAAGTCATATTTGGTAACTTGTAAACCAAAAAATTTTCTGTTGGGAAAAAAAAGGGAAGAAAATTAGAAACGAAAAAGAAAGTGGATAATAATTAGCAACACTATTTTGTCAATTTTCAGACAACAATAATATAATAATAGTTTTTACGTAATACAGCAAAGCACTATAAACGTGGATAGATAAGACATCGCAGAAAGTGGATAATAATTAGCAACACTATTTTGTCAATTTTCAGACAACATTAATATAATAATAGTTTTACGTAATACAGCAAAGCACTATAAACGTGGATAGATAAGACATCGGCACTTGAGGCGTGTTCCTTGTCTGCTCTTGCCACACGCATAAAAAGAACCCTGGCATTTTTCTGTTATCAATCATCACAAGAATGACCCTCACTTCATTTTCTCAGGATCCAAACAAGAACAGTTCCTATCACCCTCTTCCCGATTCAGAATCAGAAATTCACTTGAAACATGAAGATAGAATCGAGGCATCGTCTTCATCAGCTCGCAGAAAGGCACGAATCAACAGATATGCTCTCGCCGGTGCCATTTTGGCTTCCACGAATTCTGTTCTTTTAGGCTATGGTGAGTTTGAAAAATCGATTCTTTCAAATGTTGAAACTTCGACGAAATCTGTTCTGATATAAAAGGTTGTAACTTTTGTTTGTTAATTTTTGGCAGATATCGGAGTTATGAGTGGAGCGGTGCTTTACATCAGAGAAGACCTGAGAATCTCGTCGATGCAGGTCGAAATCCTGGTCGGTTCGTTGAATGTGTGCTCCCTAATCGGATCGCTCGCATCGGGAAAGACCTCGGATTCGATCGGACGGCGGTACACGATCATCCTCGCGGCGTTGACGTTCCTGCTCGGCGCGATCCTGATGGGACTCGCGCCGTCGTTCTCCTTCCTCATGGCCGGTCGAATCGTTGCCGGAATCGGCGTCGGATTCTCCCTCATGATCGCTCCGGTCTACGTCGCCGAGCTCTCCCCAGCCATGACTCGCGGATTCCTCACCTCCCTCCCCGAGGTCTTTATCAATGTCGGAATCCTCCTCGGCTACATCTCGAATTACGCGCTTTCAGGCATTTCGCCGAGCGTCAACTGGCGGCTCATGCTCGGAATGGCGGCGGTCCCGGCGATGGCCGTGGCGGTCGGAGTTCTGGCGATGCCGGAGTCGCCGCCGTGGCTGGTGATGAGAGGCCGATTGGAGGAGGCGAGGAAGGTTCTGGTGAGAACCTCCGAGACGAAGGAAGAGGCCGAGAGGCGGCTCTCGGAGATCGTCAAAGCGGCGTCGTTATGCAGCACAAATTTGCGCGGCGGACAAGGCGCTGTTTGGATGGACCTCCTCTTCCGGCCGTCGCGTTCCGTCCGGCGAATCCTCATCGCCGCCGTCGGAGTCAACTTCTTCATGCAAGCCTCCGGAAACGACGCCGTTGTGTACTACAGCCCCGAGGTTTTCAAAGAAGCCGGAATTCAAGGCAAACGACAATTAGTCGGCGTGACTGTGATGATGGGAATCGCCAAAACCTCTTTCGTTTTGATCTCGGCTCTCTTCTTGGACAATTTCGGGAGAAGGCCTCTTTTGCTATTGGGCTCAGCTGGGATGGCCCTGTCATTAGCTGGGCTGGGCCTGGGTTCCAAGTATCTGGAGTATAGCGACCCCAAGCCCGAGTGGGCCATACTGCTGTGTGTGGTGGCGGTTTGTTCAACAGTTTCGTTCTTTTCAATTGGGCTTGGACCCATTACGTGGGTCTACTCATCGGAGATTTTCCCGCTTAGGTTCCGAGCCCAAGGTTCAAGCTTGGCGATATCTGTGAATAGATTGGTCAGCGGTTTGGTTTCGATGACGTTTTTGAGTATTTCCGAGGAGATTTCGTTTGGTGGAATGTTTTATACATTGTCGGGAATAATGGTTGTGGCCACCATTTTCTTTTACTTCTTTTGTCCTGAGACCAAAGGGAAGAGCTTAGAGGAGATTGGGGCTCTATTTGAGGACCAAGTTCATGAGAATAATGACGACTACAAACTCCTCTCTTGAGGCAATATATATGCTTTTTTTTCCAATGTTGCCTTTCAAGTGAGATTGATGGGCAGTTTAGTTGTTTTCCTTGCATGAAAATTAAAGCATTCTTTTTTAGAACATAAGGGGATTTTTAAGATAGGTTCAGATTTGCAACATATGTATCAAGTTTTTAATAGGAAATGACATATTGTTGCAAGACGGGGAAAGATTAATGGATATCTTCCCCAATGGTTGTGGCATACATGTATATACTCGTCTACATGGTTTGGGTCTATTTGGTCGGATAATTTGATTTTAGTTGCATTGATTTGTTCACTAATTCTTGTGGATAATAATAATAATGATAATTGATAGATTTATTTTAAATAGTATGTATTTTTCTTTAAATTATTATTAATTTAGTTTATTTCTATGAGATTAGATTGGTATTAGATTTTTTTTAAACGAAGATTAGTATTATATTTGTTTTCAAAAAAAAAAAAAGATTAGTATTAGATTTAAATTTAAACTCCTTATCTAACTTTGTAAATATTACGTTCTCATCAATAGAAAAATTATACCATCATTCTTCAAAGTCTAAGGTTCTGTTCATTTCACTGATTTGAGTTTATAATTTAAGTTTTGTTGCGGAAAAAGCTCTCAGAAACAATCACATTTAACTTTTTTACTACAGTAAAAAGCTCTCACATAAAATTAAATCTAAATTTGAATTAAAAACTCGAATCAGCGAACTAAACAAAGATTTACTAGATAATACTCAGCATTGTAGGCAGTAAAAGTCCTAGAGTGATTCCATATCGAACTTTTGGCTTTTCACATTTGAATTGGTGAGCAAGTATCATTAAAACTAGTAGGACTATTTATTGGCTGCTGTGGTGTAGCTCGGAAATGCAAGGAGTCCACCACGCAGCAAAGTTTGCTAATGAGATTTTCAAAAACCTTTTGAACTTCTGAAATGCTATTTCTCTTAAAAGCCAATATTCACCAGCACCTTGAATTTGCAGATTTCAAACTACACCTTTTTAATGGATGTATTAACATTCTGTTATTTTTTTGAAAGATCATGAGATGGACTGCTTGCCACTTTTAGTGGTCTATTTTTCGGACACATTAACTTTTTATTTCTCTCACCAAATGTTACCTCACAACCCCGAAAAATGTTAAGGTGGCACAAGAGGTGTTATACATTGTGACCCACTGTAAATTATATATATTAAATCTATTTTATTAATAGATTATGCTAAACACTATCGATATTAAATAGCATTATTTCAAAACCCTTATTGAATTTAACATTTAATGGGCATTTCTTCGTCGAAAACAAAGTGGAGCCAACTAGTAATTAGATGCGCAATTATGATATTCTTCCTTTATCAAACGAAGTAATTTTCTTACTTATTTTCGCCAACCTTTAATCAATGCATCACAATTCAGAGACATTAACTTGACCCGTCATTGATTTTTGAATTGGCCATTGAATGCGTCGTTATCCAGTCATTCATTACAAGATGGATAAAGGAATAGTGCAATAGTGAATACTACTACGTACGTGGGGGACAAAGATTAGGCCAATAAAAAGAAAAAAAATGCCACCTCAAATATTAAAGTAAAATTTTAGTCTGTTACAACGTGTGGTTGGCTCCTTGCGTGCTGCCATGTTTCAGCATTTCATGCAAATTTTGGGTAACATCTGCAAAACGCCAGAAACCCCACCATTTACATTTACTTTCACAGTCCCCACCTAACGGCTAGCACACCATTTATTTGGTCCTCTTCCACAAATTCAATGACCCAAAACTAGTTTTCTCTTGAAAACAGCATTCTCAAAAGAGGTTTTTAATTTAATTTAATTTAATTTAATTTTATTATATATATATATATATATATATATAAAAGAAGGGGAAAGAAAGGATTCTCTGCAGTGCCTCACATGGAGACCAGGAATGAATTTCAACCCCAAGATCAGAATCATTTTGTTGGTGCAACTAGTTATAGAGAAATTACTTCAGGGATAAACAAGTACACTCTTTTCTGCGCTCTTTTGGCCTCCACAAATTCTATCTTGTTGGGTTACGGTGGGTTTCTTTTATGGTCTCTTGTTTCATTTTTGCATATCCCTTATATTTCTGTTTAGATCTCAATCTTTCCCAAATTTATAAGAATATATATATATATATATATACACACATTTATATATACGTGCAGATATAGGTGTGATGAGTGGTGCAGTGCTTTTTATAAGAGAGAATCTGAAAATCACATCAACCCAAGTGGAGATTTTGGTAGGCACATTGAACGTGTTCTCTCTAATAGGTTCACTCGCCTGTGGTAAGACCTCGGACTATATAGGCAGGCGTTACACTATAGTCTTGGCTGCAACAACATTTCTAATGGGTGCACTCCTCATGGGCCTAGCGCCATCCTTCCCGTTCCTACTGGCCGGCCGAATTGTAGCCGGTATCGGTGTTGGCTACGCCCTCAATATCGCTCCTGTCTACACCGCCGAGCTCTCTCCGGCCATGTCCCGGGGCCTGCTCACCTCCCTCCCGGAAGTGTTCATCACATTTGGCATTTTACTAGGGTACATACTCAACTATGCCTTGTCAAGCCTTCCAATACACATAAATTGGAGACTAATGCTTGGCCTCGCGGCGGTTCCGGCGATCGGTATAGGTTTGTCCATCATGGTTATGCCGGAGTCACCGCGCTGGCTGGCCATGAAAGGCAAATTAAGTGAGGCAAAGGAGGTTCTTAGTAAAATTTCCTCCACTGAAGATGAAGCTGAGATGAGGTATCAGGAAATTGCAAAGGCTGCTTTGGGCTCGGTTTTGGCCCATGATGGTGATCCAAACGCTTGGAGTGGACAAGGGGTTTGGAAGGAACTTTTGGTGAGCCCAACAAGGCCCATTCGACGGATCCTCGTGGCAGCACTCGGAATCAACTTTTTCATGCAGGCTTCTGGAAACGACGCCGTTATATACTACTGCCCGGAGGTTTTTAGAGCAGCTGGAATACAAAGGAAAAAGCATCTCTTCGGAGTGAATGTCATTATGGGCCTTGCAAAGATGTCTTTTGTGTTGTTTTCGGCCCTTTATTTAGATAAATTTGGGAGGCGGCCTCTTTTGTTGTTGGGCTCGGCAGGAATGGCGGTTTCGCTAGCGGTATTGGGCTTGGGCTCGAAGTTCTTGGAGGGGTCGGACAGCAGGCCGACTTGGGGCATTGTGTTGTGCATTCTGGCCGTATGTGCCGATGTTTCGTTCTTTTCAATTGGGCTCGGCCCAATTACATGGGTCTACTCGTCGGAGATTTTTCCGATGAGGCTTCGGGCCCAAGGATCGAGCCTGGCCATATCGGTCAATCGGTTGGTTAGTGGGGTGGTGTCAATGACATTTCTGACAATTGTAAGGAAATAACCTTTGGAGGAATGTTTTTTGTGCTTGGGGGTGTAATGGTGGTTGCCACAATCTTCTTTTACTTGTTTTTGCCAGAGACAAAAGGCAAGACCTTAGAAGGGATGGAGACTATTTTTGATGACAAAACTAACTGTATTAGAGTAAGGGAATTGAGACAGATCGTGTAATGCATTTGTATAATACTGTCTTCGGCAAGCTAATAAATTAAAATTATGTGATTTGGATTAAGGTGCGCGAAGGCCGCTTGAGGTGGTTCGGGCATGTCCAACGTAGATCGCTAGAAGCACTAGTTCGTACTTAGAAGGACATTCTTATACCTAATACTAGGAGAGGGAGGGGTAGACCAAGAATTACGTGGACCAAAGTCGTTAGGAAATACATTCTAGATCTAGGCCTTTAAGAAAGTATAATTTCGAACATAACCGTGTGGAAAAGTGAAATTTATATAGCCGATCCCAATTAAGTTGGGATTAAGGCTTGCTGTTGTATGTGATTTGGATTAAAAAGAGATACATAAGTGAAGAAGTAAGAGTAGTATTAGACATTATGTCCTCATTTTCTTACGAGGAGATTGTCAACATGGAAGTGTCAAGCGTGCACTTGCTAATTCTCAAGTTTTTTTTTTTTTTTTTTTTCACAAAAAGTATGCGACAAGTTCTAGATATTGAAGTGTCAAATTCAAAAGCCTGAACTTTTAGAACCCTTTTTGGCCCCCTACTATAATAATGCTCTTTATTATTATCAATTTTCTCGATAATTCATATTAATTATTAGGAGGTAATAACTTTTTATACCCCTACTTTATTAAGAAGAATGAAACAATCAGACTTCGAATCCTGATGGACACACACATACACTTATTATTTTTATGTTACATTGCGCTACACGCGTAATGTATATTTTGATTATGTTTATAAGGTCTTTATAATCCACGTATCAAGTAGGTCAAATTCTATAAGCCACAGACTTTTGCTATTTGTAGTCAAACTAATTATGCAACAAAAGAAATCTTCCGTCCAAGAAAATAAAATGCAACACAAGAAGTATACACAAATATATAGAAGACAAGGTAGGGTTAAAAAACAAAGAACCTCCAATGTTCTATCCCAGAAAAAGAACCTCCAATGTCTTTTCAACCAGTTCCAAGTTCTTACTCAACGTACAACCCCAGTGCACACATTGTTCTTGTGATAAAACTGTAAAGTCACCAGAGCTGAAACAGCTTAGCGCCAATATGGGTGAATCCAAATTAGCCAATTCAAAAAAATGAAAAAAAAAAGGAGTATTTCGGTAAAGTAATTTGCAGGGATGGAAATTATAAAAAAAAAAATAAAAAAAATTGCAGGGATGGCAGATGGGGATCAGGGATACGAAGATTTTCAACTTTCACTCGTACCAAACATGATATGCCTGGCATATTGAGGCCAAGAAATATTGTCACGGACAATGTTTCTACAGTAAACTAATTACACATGTATATATATACATAGATACATACATACATGTGTGTATATATATATATATATATATTATATGCTATCATCCCATCAAAGATGTCAAACAATTGGTGTCAGGGAAACACGAGTGACATAACCAAAGGCTAATTATTGGACAAATGACCACAGTGAATACTTTTCTGGTTTGGTCTCTAAAAGTAAACCTTGCAATATCTTATAGTAGCTGAATGGATTATTTTTATAATTGTCCCCGAATTATGTATTTTATTTTAAAATGTCAAATACTTTTTTAAAATATGTAAAAAGATATATATAAAATGGTTCAAAATGGCCTTTCTGTCCAAGTCCGTCTATATACCTAACGAAATTATTGACATGACACTCAATTTAAATTGTTAAAAATTATTTAAGCTGAAAAATTAAACTAATTATGAAAAATAAGTGAAAAATCAAAATCTAAGGATAAAAATAATTAGATGTTTAATCTAATTAAAGGTTGTTAATAGTCGTTTTTGTACAAGGCTCGTACAAGGGACTAGGCCCAATAATTTTAGCTTGGAACACTATTGAGCTCACTTTGTGGATCCAAGCCACGCTCAGGAAACTCGCGTGAGCCGTGGTTTGGTGGGCCATAGGTAATCGAATGGGCCGATTTTTTTCTTAGTTTGATCTGCTTTTGAGTCCCGTTTGTGGGTTTTAAAATAATCGGGCTAAGGAATAAGTCGGCGATGGATAACTTAACCTTAGGAGTTCTTTACCTTGTCCTTTAGGAGTCTTAAAAGTTCTTTCCTTAGCCTTTGGAGACTAAAAAGCCCAGAATTTAAGCTATAAGACCTTCCCTTCCAACGTCAGCCCATGAGCATTTTTACTTCGAAGCCAGCTGAAGTTCGTCTTTTATGCCAGTTCTGAAGACGTAAATGTGGACGCCACCACGGAGATACTTTCCATGCTCCAAGAGATTCCTCTATGACCGAAGATACCTCCAATGCTCTGAGAGACTCTTCTGTGTCTAAAGGTTCTTTCCGTACGTACTCCATCGAGGTTGAATGTGTCAGGTGCTCCAGCGACAGCTGTTTAGCCAAAAACGGAATGCAGCGCTCAGGAGCTAGCCTGATGTGCATTCAAACCTTTGAGAATAGAAACGTCTACGGAGCACCAGGCTTAGTCAAACACTTTATGATCTCCGGATCTCGGGAATGTCCAATGTCAACGAGAATTCTAAATTTGGTCTCAAAATACACCCATTTTTGACCAATTTATTTGTCAAAGAGGAAAGCCACCTGATGCAAGTGTTCCAAAGGGAAATGGTTCATACAAATCTCTAGTAAGGAGTGAATGTACGGGTCCAAAATGACTGCCAAAATTTTCCATTCTCCTTTCACCAGCACATCATAACATCTTTCTCTATCTCCATCTCTTCTTTTTGGTAAGAAGTTAATTAATGTATCTCTGATATGATAGCAGATAGCCTTTTGGAGATTCTATTTTATTTTTTAGTCATAGTGCATATCTAAGTAAAAGGTTCGTTGAATTCAAATTTCTAGGACCCGTGATTGACTATTTTTTGTCTTCCATTCCCATTAGTTCTTATACATGTTTTGGATGACAAAAAGGTATGAAGAAATGAATAGAAAAATCTAAATTTCAAATCGTGAAACACACATCACATGTAATAAATTAGGGTTCTTTTAGATGAGGTCTCGTACCGGTAGTTCACATTCTTATTGTTAGATATGATAGAAATCATGTTAAAGTAAAAAAATTAAGCAGAACATACAGCTTTTTATAGAGATTTGATGGTTAAAAAAATCTACCAGTTGTTTATTTTTTAGTTTTTACTTTTGAAATCCATCACAAAAATTTTCTATAAATTATAAATGACAGAGAATGTAAAAAAAAAAAAAAAAAAAAATGTATCGATAGAGTCTTGTTTTAGTTTTAAACTGTTATGTGTAGGACAAAGTATGAAAAAATAAGTTTATACATAAGAGTTTTATTTTAAACTGTAATATTTGTATAAGGTTTTGTCACTTTTGCTTACTTTTTCATTCTTTTTTAATCAAATCTAGCATTTCAACTGATACTTTTACTGCAAAAAGCTCCAAATTATATATAATCTGGGTCAATATCAAAACGAAGTGCATTCAGATTCATTTTCAATCATTGATGATCCAGTTTTAAACTAAGATGCATTAATGAGGAAAAAGGTTGGTAAGTGACTTCCAAGCTTGCCCCACAGCTCTTTGGTTCATTGCATTTGTCTTATTACCTTGATATTATTCTTCTTCAAGATTAAATAGTAAACCCTCATTTTAAGGACTTAAATATGCCAATCTTAATGTAAGTTCGTGAAGGTTAGTGCTGAATCCATACGTTTACAGTCATTGTAAAGGACAACCACACATGAAAAGTGGCATAAAACTGCTACTGCCCAAAAGTCAAATAATCCAAGAGTGAAAACACCAGTAGTGTTAAAAGTCACCCCTATTTTATCCCACATTTCAAAACTCAGTTGGAAATCCAACAATGGGTTTGAAATTTTCAGAGCCTTTACAAACATGAGCCAAATCAGTAAGCAATGAAATGGATGAGGAAATCTATGGAATTGTGATAGTTTTCTTCTTGTCATTGCTCTAAATTAGCCTTGAAAATATGAATTCAAGCTAACCCTAAACTGTCTGTTAGTTCTTGGTTGGGCATTTGCGGTAAAAGGGTGAAAGCTGAACTCTTTAATTTGTATTCACATCCTTTGGAAGCTTCCAAGACTTTAAGATGCTCTTGGAATAAGAGTTTGTGAGAGATCAGAGAGAGGTAAAATTATTTGAAAATTATATATTTGTCATCAAGGGCTCATGATCAGCCCGCCCTTTTTGGGAAATTGAAAATTTTGATGATCACCTTAATGAGTAGTATTGATTAGTAAGATTCAACTTCAATTGGTTTTGGCCAAAAGATATTGGGACTATGTCGCTTTGTCTTTTAACCATTGTATGAGTTAGACCCAGGACATGAGAATGTTGACAAAAATTCCGTATATAAAAAACCAAATCTAGGTTTGAAATATGTAAAAGGTGATAATACTTCAGTATCATATTTGGTACTATGGGACAAATAAAAGTTGAGAATATTGCCTTTGTTGTCCACTCGATCCTTAGTTATCTCTCATTTCAAAATACATGTAGCACATACACGCACACAACAACTCTCGATATCCCATTTACGAAGTATTTTTTGTAAGGAGTAATGTTAGGGACACCAACTCAAATTTTAATTATTGTGTGCCAACTGATATGGTACATGAGTTGTCATCTTTTTATTAGTAGGTGCAATCTCATCATCAGTTGGTATACAAGAATTAGGATTAGAGTTGGTGTTCTTAACATTATTATTTCGTAAAACATATTATCTTGCTTTCTAAGTACTCTTTCTAGTCTGCATTATCCACGTGATATGATTATAATTTTGCCCTAAGAGTTTTCTTAGTACGAGGGGAAAAGTGTAACGTAAGAGAACGATAAGGGGATTAATACCGTACAAATTTTGGTATCCATGTAAGTTGTTTAGTAGAAGAGAAAATAGCAGGGAATGAAATGAGTGAGAAATTTCAAATCCTTCAACCTTTAAAGAGGTTTTAATCACTCCCAGTAAAGAAATCCATACCTAATACAACAAGAGAAAAAAATCTCTTTTGCTAGATGTTTATTTTCCTCACTTAAGTTACATGCCTAATTTATTTCCTTTATATTTTCTTTTATCTCCTATCAAATGAAGTCAATTAGTATGTCAATGAGCAATCAAATATTAAAGGACTAAGCTATAAGATTAACGCGCAAGAGTTGACAACTTTTTTTTTTCATTATTTTTTCTTAAGAAATTGATATGTGAGTGGAGATTTTTACTTTGTTTGATATAGGGAATATTTTTATATTTTTATAAATAATAATAGTTTTATATATAAGGTGTTTTGATATGTGTAGTGCGTGACAAAAATGGGTGTTGGCCGACGATGCCTCCTCATTTCCATGCTCTATGAAAACATCTTTTAAAGCATATATCCTAACGGTGGTTGTCCTTGCAATAGGGGCCCACTCGAAGAACTCCCTAGTCCTGCTGTCCCCTCTCAAAACCTCTGTTTGGAAATAATAATAATAATATTAATTAAAAACGTACAACCAAGATTCTTAGGACCCATGAATGGACTATTCGCCAACATATGCAGATCATATACTTAAATATGCCATGTACCTAAATACATATACATACATACATACATACATACATATATATATATATATAATATGCATGCATCATCCATATTTTTATATGTACTAATTAAGTCTGTTGGGAAATCTTCAAGCACTAGTTATTTTATCTTATGGTAGTAGTTGGATCAGGAAAAGAAAGCATGACTAAAGCATTTCCAGCTCTTAAAGATGCGATAAAAAGTGAAGTACGGGTTTAATAATTAAGAGTCCGTTTAGTTCATAGATTAGAATCATGATTTAAGAATTATTTTTAATTTATGTGTGTTTTTTATGAGAAAAAATACTGTAGTAAATTATGAATCATAATTCGAATCAGAGAACGCATTCTCCAACCAAACGGGCTTTAAATGCAAGTAGTAACTTGACTATTAATCTTTGGTAACAGCAGAAATTTAATTATATAAGTTGGAAAGTCAAAGTGCCCGTGATCCTTATAAAGAAATAACACGAATGCACGAAAGTAAGAGAAGTACTGTAGGATATATTACTTATAACAAATATATGAGGTTTGTTTCCTCAAAAAAAAAAATTTTTAAAAAAAGAAAAAAACATTTTTGTTCATTGTAGCACTGTGTATATATCTCCTCAAAAAGGCTAGCTAGTTAATTAATTACTTGCATATAGAGGGGTCGGTTATTTCATTCGAGGTTCTTGTTTTCAGGTTACATAATTTGCTTTCCGACAGCAAATTTATGGACCATCTGTCTGGTTATTTAATTCTTCGTACTTGGACATCTATTAATTTGGTATCATTTCTTCTAAAAGCGATGTAATTATGAAGTTTGCTCTCGGTTTTACTGATCTAGGAAATGATTGTTTGTGTCTGATGAAAAGCAACTCTAGTTAAGAAGGTAAAATTGTCAATCAATATTAATCTTCTAAAAAAAAAAGGAGAGAAAAGCTAGCTAAAACCAAGTTAGCGTGACATTTTTTTTTTTTTCTGAGCAGTTGTAGTTTGTGTCTGATGAAAAGCAACTCTAGTTAAGAAGGTTTTCAATCAATATTTTAATCTTCTCAAAAAGCAAAAAAATAAATAAAAAATAAAAAGGAGAGAAAAGCTAGCTAAAACACACACATATATATATATATATATAAGCTAGCAAAAACCAAGCTAGCGTGACATTTTTTTTTTTTTTCTGAGCAGTTGTAATTTGTGTACTTCCACTTCTGCAAATGTAAGTCTGACTTTATCTGCAGCAATATGAAATTTTCTTCTTCTCCTTTTACTGCTGGGGCCGGATTAGGTGATATTCAGTTTTCAATTTGAAATTGTTCGTAATTAACAGGCAACAAATGTCAAGTGGGGTCATAATTGTCATTCGTCAATATATTAATGCCTCGTTCACTTCGTGAATTCGAGTTGAGATGTGATATTTTCTGAGAGCTTTTCACTGTAACAGAAAAAATTAGATGTGACATTTTCTGAGAATTTTTTACTATAGAAACTTAAAATTGAAAACTCAAATCGGTTAAATGAACGAGTTTTTTAGACCCGTTTAGTTTGCTGATTCAAATTTAGATAGGACTTTATATGAATACTTTTTACTGTAGTAAAAAAGTTAAATATAATTATTTCGGAAAGCTTTTTACTATAACAAAATTCAAATTCTTAACTGAATCAAACATGACCTTAAAATTTTAAATGATTTGACATATTTAGTTAGTTCGATCTTATTTTAAACATCAAAATTGAACACATAATTTGAATTAGCAATGATGAGGCAAATTAATATAAAATCTTTCAAATTATTAATAATGTGAAAACATTGATAAAATTTGTCCTTATTCTTTTTCAAAATATTAACGCCCAAGAAAAGTAAATTACAACTAATCCAAAACTTCCTTGATGAGGACAAAGAAACGACGAAAATACAGCCAAAAAGTTTCCCCAGACCCTTTCTATATCACCATTAAAATGACTTGCACTTTCGGTTTCTCATGCATTTATACCACCTCCCCCCCTCTCTCTCTCCTCAAAACAAACTCTCTCTCTCTCTCTCACTCACTCTCCAATGGCGGAAAACCGATTCAAACACAAGCTCTCTCGCATGTTCCGCGGCTCTTTCGGCTCGTGCCGATCCCGCCACCTCTCCGACGTGATCAAAAAAACCATTCTCTCTCCTGAAATAACCGACGACAACCTCCATAGCTTCCACATGACCGAGCCCATAAACCAAAATAATGGTCATAATAACAATCCTCCGTTACCAAAGCCTCGCCCTTTCCCTTCCATTTGCAGACCCAAATGGTCCGAACCCGTCACCGAAGTCGACCTCAACAACTGCATCAAATCCACCATTGACGTAATGCTCCCGAGGCCCAAGCTCTCCGAACGACTTTACCCTGTTTTCCCACTCAACCCGTTTTACGAACAGAGAAAGAAGAAGAAGAAGAAGGAAAACGGCAAGAGAAATCAGTACAAAAAGAGCACGAAGAAAACGACTTTTAGCTCTTCTTCTGTTGACAGCAATCTTGGCGGGGGGGGGGTCAGCAGCCGCGACGAAGAGAACGACGAGAGAGAGGCCGACGAGACATCGGAGACTCTGTTTTCTTCCAAGAGCCTGTGTTCTTCCGACTCGTCGGAGGCTCGCCGGCGCCGGAGATATCGCCGGAGGAGGGCGAGTTCTGAAATGGGTCTTGTCCCGTTGGAGGGAAGAGTAAAGGACAGCTTCGCCGTGGTGAAGAAATCTAGCGATCCGCACAATGATTTCAGGACTTCAATGGTGGAGATGATCGTTGAGAAGCAGATATTTTCGGCCAAAGATCTTGAGCAGCTTTTGCAGTGCTTTCTCTCTCTAAATTCCGAGCATCATCACAGAGTTATTGTTGAAGTTTTTACGGAGATTTTGGAAGCTTTGTTCTCTAACTGGGGATCTTAGAAGAAGAAGAAAACGCTCTTTGTTTTCTCTTCTTTAGTATTTTTTTTTCCTGTTGATTAGAATTACTCTAACTTGTTAATTGACTAGATTAGTGGTTGGATTATTATTATCCACTGTTTTTCACTTTTTCTACTTTTCTGACGGTGTATGGATCTATCTCATCGTTGTTCTAATGTAGAATGGGAAAAAGATTTTAAGTTGTTTTTTTTTTAGTTTCTTGTATTTATGTGAATTGCTTTTTTTTTTTGTCTGTTCTTCTTTGTGAATTGTGAGTGAAAAAGGGGTAAAAAAATGTCTGAAAAGATGTAGAAGAGGAAGAGTTTAGCATTGTCTAGCTTTAAGCGTGGAGCAATTTTGTGGAAGCTTCTTTGGTGAATTTGGAAAAAAAAAAAAATTCTCTCTTTTTTTTTTTTTTTTTTTTTGAGGGAAATGACTAAAGGAGAGGAAAAAGTGATTGCATATTTCCTTTCAACTTTTGATCAGGTTGGGAGGAGACTTTTCCACTGGGAACTTGAAAGATGGATAAAGTGTTCAAAAGCATAAAGTTGTCCTACTTTCTCGTGTGGATTGGACTTTTGAATTGATATTTCT
Source organism: Morus notabilis (assembly GCF_000414095.1). Taxonomy (NCBI): domain Eukaryota; kingdom Viridiplantae; phylum Streptophyta; class Magnoliopsida; order Rosales; family Moraceae; genus Morus; species Morus notabilis. Next base: position 33,702 of record NW_010362194.1, on the reverse strand, counting down.
AAAATTGCACTAAAAAGAATGGAAAAGGAGATATTCCAATTCCACCCCCAGTTCTTTTTCATTGCCCAAGAGATAGCAGATAGCAAGTAACAGCAATAAACAAAGGCACCAAAAACGGAAGTGAAGGGTGTGACCAAGTAGCAAAATGTGGTAAATGTTTTGCCTATAATTAATCTTTTCCTTTCAATTTTGATATTTTTATTTTGTCTCATGACCCTTAATCTAAAGTCAAATGGTATAAGTCAGAATGGAAAATAGTTTTACAACAAAATTTATCTTTAAGAAATACTTGCCCGATTGATGGAGACAAATGACATTTGAGATGATTAGCTTTTGATCAATGATAAGTTAATTGATTTACATGATGAAACTCAAAATATCATGGTATTTACATAAGATTGTTTTCTAATTGTGATCAATGAATCATAATTGCAACTTGCAGGACCTTTTAAGCTTTAAAACAATCAATGCTCAAGATAAAAAAAGGTTTAAAATAACGAGTTTGTGGATGTTGGTGGTCATTGGCCTACCTATATAGTTCAATACATTAACAAAAAGAGCAAAAAAAAAAAAAGAAAAAAAAGAAAGAGAAAATCTCTTTGCCTCCTAAAAAATCCAGTGTAGATGTGAAACTGGCAAGAAATCTTAATACAAACAATCATAATCTGCCCCAAAGTTCATAAACTAAAGGATGCATGTGTAAACACAAGATTCGTTTAGTTTGCTCATTTGAATTTTTAATTTGAATTGAGATGCAACTTTATGTAAGAACTTTTTACTGTAACTAAAAAGTTAAATGTGACTGTTTCTAATAGCTTTTTATTATAATAAAATTTAAATTTTAAATTCAAATCGGTGAAATAAACGGAACTATAATATAAGCTTGAACGAAAAAAATGATGCATATCAAAGCATGCTTTACTCATATTATAAGCATCCCAACTTAGCATTTTTATTCCCTAAAAAAAAAAGTTACTCTTTTTTTTTTTTAATTAATTCTAAACCAAAACTCGACATAATTCGACTATCACGCATCTTCCAGTTGCCTAGTGCATAAAAAGCCAAAAGATCTTTCTTTTAAAAAAGACATCATTTATATATGATTTGACCACAGGACTGGCACGATGCAGGCAGTGGACAAGAAAAACCAAATCGTTAATTTGTGAAATTTTTTGTTTTTGGTGCATAAAAGAGACAAAATATATATAATTGAGTTAGGTGCAATATTTTGATATATTGTCTTATTAACCCCCGTACATTTAACTATGCCGAACCATTTTTGTTTTCATTGCATGCAAAAAAAGATACAAATTAGACAAAATCAGACACATCCCAACACCCTAACATCAATAGAGTTTTGGGTTTGTAGCATAGCGTCTTCCGAACATTATCCTTCATTTTTCAAAAATTAAAGTCTGAACACACCAAAATCACAGTCACATGGAGGATTATAATTTCTAAAAGTTAGTAATAATAACAATAAAAGGAATAATCACAAGGAGGATATATAGTGCCCGTAGTAAATACAACTCAAATGATAAGATAATGAGTAGTATATATTCACATCACAAAAGCTCACGACTTTCTCCCCTATATATATAATTTATATATATATATATATATATTTGAAAAGAAAGGCCTTTGACCAATCGAGAAGTAGAAAAGAATAATAAAAAGGCAAACAAGTTATAAAAGAATGTGGCACAGAACGAGGCATAAGCAAATGGCACATTATTGCTGCAAAGTCAGAGGTGGGAGTACCGACGAGAGAGCCATTTTTGCCCACTCCAAAAAGACTCTCCTTTCTTGAATTCAACCGATGAGTCAATTTTTTCTTTTTACAAATTTACACTTATTATTAGCCCTTGTGTGTGGATCACTGATACGTCTGTTTCAAGGCCACAAAAGGGTGTTGCTTAAAAGACTAAACCGAAAAAGAAGACACGATGGGAGTAGAAAGAAAGGTTATATCACATAAGAACCTGTGAAAAAGAAAATAACAATAATAAAATAAAATAAAAAGGAATGGTATATACAGACAGAATATGTTACCAAAATCCCTTTTGTAACATCAGACTTTGGGGACCAAAACCAGAATGTGGGCATTAATTTTACTGCTCTGCATTACTACTTGGCTATATATATATGTGTGTGTATGCATATATATATATATATATATATATATATAGTCTCTGTATTGACAGCTATTTGACATGCATATAGGATCTGGGATTGGAAGAGAGATGTGCATGGCTTGTTTATCTTTTCTGAGGTGGTAAGTGGGCTATTATTTTGTAACAATCCAGGACGTCACTTTTAAGGTGGATTGAATTGATGACAAGGTTTTTTTTTGTTTTTGTTTTTGTTTTTTTTTTTTTTGGTGTTGCAGTGAGTATTAATTATGATGGTTTAATTGGGATGTTGCGATTTTAAAAGAATGTCTGGTGCTAATGGCAGTGATGTTTTTGTAGGGTGTGTGATGCTGTGTTTGTGTTGTTTGCTCTGAGGTCTAACGTCTTCATTTATTGAATCGCATTTTTTGGGTTCTTGAGCCCCTTCCCATCTCCATCTTTCCCTTTCTTTCTGCCTTTTAGTTTTGCACGTTTTTCCAAGTGAGTTAGCTAGCTAGTTAGAGATTTGGTTCGTAGTTTTGGGCTTGTTCGTTGGAGGAGGAGAAATGGGACGGAGCAAGTCTGAAGCTGGCCCATACTGAGTACTTGGTCTTGGTTGGGCCATGTATTTACTTGCTGCTGAGATGAAATAGCAACACTATTTTTTGAGGTAATATATAAATATGAGAAATAGTAGAAAATAGGTCAATATGAAAAGTTTAAGAAAGTATATAGGTTAATTTTTAGTTATAAAAATTAATAGGTCATAACTTGTCAAGTTATGGTTCATAATCAAATAAGTTATGGACAAACTTGTCAAGTTATGGTTCACAACCAGATAAATTATGGACAATTATGGACAGTAACTTGTCAAGTTATGGTTCATAACCAGACAAGTTATGGACGAAAACATTAATTTGGCCTATTTATTAACTTATGTAAACTATTGGCCTATTAATTTTAATTCATTTTCCCTCTTTCTCCCTATAAATATTTGGATTCATTCAATCCCTTTTTTTTTTTTGGCTTTTAATCAATTGATGTGGTTGAGTTTATCATTTTTTTTTTGTTTTTTTTTTTGTTTTTTTGTTTTTTTTTTTAAACTTTGCTAAGAAGATTAAGTTTATCATTGTCTCTTTTTTTTTAAACGATTAATTTCATCATTTGTGAGTATGGATCTTGATATCAATATACCCACAATTGTTCCTCCAACATGAATCAATGATTGTCGTTAAATAACTCAATGCTGTATATTAAGCTGCTAGTTCATCATCATCATACACGTACATATCATATCATATATTATGCAGGGCACGAGTCACCTCCCATTTTTTATTATTTGAGATCTTACAACAAATTTTACATTTTAAAATGCACCCCGCAGTTCAATTTCAATCGTGAATCTTGAATTATTTTTCAAGTACTTTAGTTGATAACTTTTATTTCAACAGTTCAAGACTTTTTTGTTTTTCAAAGCCATCATCTAGTATCTTAGATTTGGATTGTTTTTGAAAAATGTAGCATAGTTTTCACCAGAATGTTGTGTTGGGGTGTGACAAGTCTTAAGAAGAAAGAATCTTGAGCCGTACGCAAGGGCCGGCTAGGGTTTCACTCATTGTGTTTTCCAATTTCCATTTGAGGGAGACTGGTTCCAACCCTAAAGGACTCGTGGCACTTTCTGTGTTAGGTTTATAAGTTTTGTCACAAATAGAGTAAGTACTACAACTAGGGATGTCTCTATCTGTTTAGACCTAGCCGCTCTCTAGTCACCCTCAACTGATTTCATTACTTTGTTCTCACTCTCTCTCTCTCTCTCTCTCTCTCTCTCTCTCTCTCTCTCTCTCTCTCTCTCTCTCTCTCTCTCTCTCTCTCTCTCTCTCTCTCTCTCTCTCTCTCTCTCTCTCTCTCTCTACGTATATACCCTATTTGGCACTCACAGCTGTGAGGGCTATATCTATGGTGACCTAAATTTATACCACCTAATCACGAGGCCAATGCATAAACTTGACATTTGACAAATATTCTCTCTCAACAAGGAAAAAAAAAAAAATTACAGACACACAAAAATATCATAATGCCCATCATCATCGTGAAAACAGTCACTCAATAATTAATCTAGCGGGGATTGAACTTGGAGAAAAATGTAGCATCTCTGTGTGTGTGTATATGTGTGTGTGTTTGTATATATATATATATATAATGTGAGCTAGTGTGTGTGTATATATGTATGTATTTACGTGTCATATCCTTTAACAAATGAAATGCACGTTATTTTTTCTTTATTTATAAACTGGAAGTTTGTATGATATGATATGATATGTGGAAAAAGCGTACGAGGGAAATGCAACTAATTAACATCTTGAAGGATCAGCTATGCATGATTGGATAAGCTAGAGATGATCTAATGTTACTTGTTAAATTGATTTTTTTTTTTTGTATATTCAATTTTATCATACACTATTATCCCAATTTTTAACACCAACTTACATGAAATCTGAGCTATCATTATTCTAAAGGTAAGTTTTAAAAATTTGGTTATATAATTGGTTGATATTAAAAAGTAACCATCAAAAAACAACAAATCATATACTATTTAAGTTGATATTGAAAAATGGATTGAAATACTGTTTTCAAAATTAAAGAGATTATCTCTTGTACTCTTCTAATAAAATAATTCCATCTTGTGTTTTTCTTTTTTCAAAAAGGAAAAATTGAATTACAAATTAGAGAAATATGAGCAGTAATACTAATACAAATGGTTTAACTGGTACCATCGATAAAATAGAATGAAACGCGCAAACGCATGTCAGGTCTCGAAATTTAAAAATGAAATAGGCACGCCAACAAATATATGACACATTCAACAAAATCACTATAATTGATAGAAAAAGCCCGACTGATAGAGATTGATATCTATATCATTTAGGCAACTTACAACACCGTAAAAAAGCAATTCTAGTAGACTAAACAAATAGTTTACATTGAAGGATGTGGAAACCACATTTTATTACCTAATAAAATAAAATAAAAAAACAACCGAACATGTAGCGAAAACCCAAATGTACGGTGGAATTGACCATGCCATTATGATACAAACATAAAAACAAGCAAAATTCGTAAGCCACAAGAGTAACGCTTCCAATGATAAGGCCAGCATTAAGATCGAATAGTGTAGAACAACCAACAAAAGAAGGGTAGGAGGTAGCCACTAACAGATCAACAACCAAACAACGCACGGTGGAAATGCGCCACCAGTGCCGTTCACCACCATGGCCAAGTGCCCCACCAGAAAAACCGTGACACTAGCTGAGCAGACAAAAAACCCTAATTTACAAACCCAAAGAATCGTACAGACGCTCCTAGAAGCGAACACCATCTAATCGAGAACCCATATTGCTCCACCCGTAGTATTAGTCAACATAAAACTTTTTTTAAATTATAATTATCTTCAAATGCAAGAAAAATGAAGATTAAAGTTACTGCTCTTGGAATATCTTTCTCAAAGAATCATAATTTCAATTAGAATAGTTGTGTCTTTTCGTACAACTAATTTTGCATAAGTCTAACATTAAGGGTGGATATTTGTAATTAGAAATACACAATAGCAAATTTTGCACAATTCATTCTTTTTTGATATGTTCTGTAATAAGCTATCTTCATGACCCAATGTAAATTTCAATAAGACTAAAATTGTACTTGCCTTAGCTAGACAGCAGGCAGGCTGGTGAAACAGCACTATATTTCTCAAGTTTCTTTTTTATTCCTTTTCTTTTCCTTTTTGTCTTTGCATTCTTTGTGTTTTATAGCTATTGACTGGAGGACTTAAGTTTGAAAGATGCATGCTTTTAGTGGACTGGCACATGGGTTGTTTATAAAGAACCGTACAAGACTTTTTTTTTTTTTTTTTTGGGTTTTAATTTTCTCATACCATATAAATTCCCATGACCTCGAATATAGCATTGGGATGTCGACTTAGTTATACAAACCAAAAGAAAAGAAAATACCAACGCTACTTAACATTCTGGCCTCCAAATATTAGGGGCCCGTTTAGTTCGCTGATTCGAGTTGAGATGTGACTTTATGTGAGAGTTTTTTACTGTAGCAAAAAAATTAGATGTAATTGTTTCTAAGAATTTTTTACAATAGCAAAACTCGAATCGGTGAAATGAACGTGGCCTAAAAATGCCAAGATGATCAGTGCTCCAAACCTTCAGACTTATATCACTCTCCCGATGCCAATCCACCCCTTTTGTTGCTCCGCGCTGCACACCATCACCGGCGACCAAGAAACCCATGTAGGAATTTTATATATGGACTTGGTCCATTTTCGGTGGGTGACATAGACAATATTTAATTCATCTATTATACCGTATCAATTAAAATGTGACGTTAACTAAAATACTATGTAATATGAATTTAAGAAGCATGTTAAAATTGATATGACATAATATTAATAAAAAGATGCGAAAATAAAAGTCATAACAAAAAAAATGTGAGCCGAATATACCAAACGAATTAATAACCAGTACAAATTGACTTTGCATCGCATTACTGGTGAACGGTCTTTTGTTTGGCTTATTAGACCACATATTCAGAGTTCCTCAATAATGCAAATCTAGTCAATGCGTGATTCAAGGGATTATAAGTTTGACATGACAGTAAAGTGGCTTATCACACAACCAATGTCTAGCCAAATTAAATATAAAAACAGAGAAAAGAAACAAATTAAGATAATTAATCATTGTTGTCTTGTATTAACTTGAGATTTGGACTTAAATTGATCATCGTAGCAAGAACTTCACTATCCTTTTCTTTCACATATTCATTTTAGTATCTCTATCCAACTTGATTAAGACTTTATATAGTCTACTGCACCTTGAAAAAATACGTATTATATTTGTATATAACAAGAACTGATCAAGAAGTAAGCTTACCATGTAAATATATATATACACACATATATATATATATATATATGTATTATTTATATAAAGAAAGCATAAAGCAAAAAAACCAACGTTTTTAAGATTAGCTAGCCCATCATCGAGATACTAAAATCTAACAACCACACCACCCGCTCCTTTCATTCTCCTAAAGAGACTACACGCGACCAACTCCACCTTCTAAAGTAAAAGCAACGAAACCCATCAATCTTATCAATATATATTCTCAAAGCACTAGTGATCACTATAACTCGATTAGATATATATAGATATATATATATATTTTCTCTCTCATGATTTTTATATATCTTATAATGCGAGAGAGAGAGAGAGAGAGAGAGAATTAATTAAGGGACCCGTTGGGGAAGCAGAGATAGAATAAAGGAGCGTGTGAAGACAAAGAAAAAAATGATCAAAGGCAAAAGAGAGGTACGTTCTTTCTCCATTAGAAAGTTAAACAAACCTTCCATTTTGGCTCCTCAACGCGTCTTTTTGTTGTATAAGAATCCTCACTGATCATAGAATAATTCGAAAACTATCCCACGGAAGAGATTTCTTTTGTCTTCTTTTCCACAAAATTATTGAAAGAAGCCAACAACTGCTCTCACTTAACTCACGCCAATAATAATGCTGCTCAGAAACTCCATTTCTAATACTAGGAAGTTCTTCCAAAGAACCCTAGGAAGCTTGAAATCTTTCTTCTCCGGCGGTTCGTACCAAAAGCTCCCAAAATCACCTGTTCCCAACAGTATTATTTCCTACAACACTACCAATGTTACTAGTGCCCTAGACATGAATATCCAATGGGGTTCCGGTGATATTGATCCAAAGTCGAGTAAGAGAATAAACAAGACGAAAATCATGTTTCCATCCACCCAAGGAGATCATGATAAACAAGATGGTGATGATTATCGTGATCTTGTCCAACGTAGGAACAAGTTTTCGGTACTAAACTCGAGTGCTATGACTACTAGTCCGGTGAAGAAGAAGAAGATCAAGAAGAACGAGAATATGATGGAAAGAAGACATGATCAAGCCTATCCAAGTAAAGTGGTGATTGTGAAGAGAAAAGAAGATTGTTCTGAAGAGGGAAATACAAGGAATTTTGCCTTGTTGGAGAAAAGGCTTAAAGAGCTGGAGATGTTGGACCTGAGCAATGTGGATCATGTTTTGGACATTGAAGAGGTTCTTCATTACTATTCTCGTCTCACTTGCCCTGCTTATCTTGAAATTGTGGACACGTTTTTCATGGAAATATTTGCTGAGTTTTTTGGTTCTAATTCCACACCTGTTCGTAGCATCAATTCAAGGCTGAGATCACCAAGGTCAGTGATGATCAAGTCATAGAGAAAATTATTGGAACACAATTAAATTTATTGTACTAGTAAATTCTTCTTGATCTTGCATATTTGAATCCCTTCTTTAATTTAATTTTTTGTTTCTTAAATTGGTTGCGCATATATTGAGTTCGCTTTGATCACCATTTATTTGTTTCTCTTTTTTTTTTTTATTTATTTATTAACATTTGGTTTTGGGCCGAGTGTGTATGAATAATATTTTAGAGAAAGGAGACAAATAATTTTTAGAGTGCATGAATTAAATTTTTTTTTTTTAATTAACATTTGTTTTTGGGCCGAGTGTGTATGAATAATATTTTAAAGAAAAGAGACAAATACTTTTTAAAGTGTATGAATCTAAATTTTTATAACTATTCTTGATTAATTTTCTTTTTAGATTATATATGGACGTGTATATAGAACTGCAGGTTGTTCTTATGCTTAAACTGAAATGGATCAGAAAATCATGTAGCTTTATTTGCAGGGCACAGGGAAAAGGTTGTTGGAAAAGAAACGCTGCCAAATTATGTATTTTGTCCAATTCGCTATCCGAATTATTGCTGGTGTAGATAGTACAGTATATTAATTTGTCTGATCATTTATTAATGGGAATTAGAAAATTTGTTAATTATCATTGTGGTAAAACCTCGGATCAATTTATCCTAAGAATCTTCTAAGTAATTAATTTTCATTAATGGCCTACGAGAATATACATTTGTCTCACTTTGATATCCGACATTTATTGTTAGAAATCTAACTACCCTTATGTTTATAAAATATATAGTTTTGTACAGTTTCAACTATCAGTTAAAAAAATGTATATTTCACAAAAAAAAAAAAGTATATTTCGAGGCATAATGTAACACAATGATGAAAGACTTAAAAAGGTAAAATGGTATTAGAAAAAGCATATCTAAAAAAAATTTTCTAATAGAAAAAAGGTATGGGCTGGGAGAACAATCGCGTTTGTATTTCATATCTTGTTTCTTTTTTTTTCAAATATGCATTTTATCTTTCTCACATTTCATATTATTCATATTAGATTCTTTTTGAAAATTGACAATTTATTAATAAATGAGCCGATACTATATTTTAGAAATAAAAACGTTATTAGACCTTTAAAAGTGAATGTCGCTGGCTAAAATGAGATGAGTACGTAACCTCAAACGTCAAGAGTCAATAACCAAAAAAAAGAAAAAAAGTACGAACCACATATATACAACCATGACAAGGGTCTGAGAAAGAGGTTCCTGCAGTGCATTATGAGAATAGAGTGTTACTTATTTCTTCTTCGTGGAAAATTAAGTGGACATTTGGTTTATAGATTCAAAACTATTTTTAGTTCATGTGTATTTTTTTTTAAGAAAAAATACTTTAACGAATCATAATCTATTATTCAAATTTTGTAGAGACCGGAGACAATTTTGTTCTCTTCCCTAATGCATGCTATACCCCAATTTGACTTGCATATTCATCTTCGGGCTGTGTTCAAGGGTTTAAGCTACCCACGTAGCCTATTCCCAACGACTTGGCCCAGGAGCTGATTCTAGGCCCATCAATTATATGGACAACAAGAGAAATGCGTTTATAGGAATGGTACTGATGCGTTTAGAACTCATTTTAAAATAATTTTATTTTTTATATAAAAATAAAAATGAAAATATTTTTAATTTTAGACAGAAATTATTTTTAAAAATACTTTTGGTAATTTTATCAAGAGATTATTTTCAGTGTAAGAAAACCCATTAATGTCTCTCTTTCTTTCTCTCCTCAAGAGAGAAGAAAACGAAAACAAAAAATGAAAAATGACTAAAAGTCATATTTCATTTCTCTCTCATTTTACACTAAACTAAAAAATTGTTTCCATTTTTATTTTTTGTCTTTATTGTGCTAAACGCCGTTTTAAAAACGTTTTTATTTTTTCTTTTTCGAAAAACGTGAAAAATAAAAATGGGATCAATTCTAAAAACGGCCAATATATCTTTCGTTTTTTTAAAAAAAAGATCTGAACCTAGTTTACACATAAATATAGTACAAGTGAATAACTAAACTTCAAAAAGCAACATCCAACCTAAATTATACCCAATTATAACGTTTCATAATGAATGAATTAGAGGAATATCTCTTTCAGAGAGTTGACATTCGATTATCTAACTTCGCGTATAGGCTTAATTTATACATAAATGTGGTGCAGATATATAGCTAGACTTCATAAATAGAATTTCACTTAGTTTATAGAATTACAGCATTAGATTGGTCCCATGAGTTCACAAGTTGTTGAATATTTATTGCATAACGTGTCATTCACTAGATGAATATAGCTCATCTACTAGATTCGGTCGCTAAAATCTAAAATTTTTCATAAAACTCCTTTTGAAATTCATTTCACCAAAATTAATTCAATTAGTATAAAAACCATCTCTATTATTTTTGGTATCCTGATTACGCATTGTGATGAATGCATGATTTTATTTGGATATTATATTGATATAATCTTTGTCGGTGATGGTTCCATAAAAATTTGATTGTATTTTTAAACCATAATTTTCCTACTAGTTCTATATTACTTTCTAGAAATTCCATACGCGCGCTGAAAACGACTTAAGTTTCCCTTGTAATTATAATATGAATATGAAGATCATGAAGTCGGAGATTTCTAAAACAACATGGAAGCTGACGTCAAATCCAATTAATTTACATTATTTTTGCTATATCTTCTACAACTATTATGCGTTTTGTAAAATATTTTGTGCATGATGCGCATAATTAGATCCCGTTTATTTTATCGATTCGAATTTTATTACAATAAAAAACTCTCAGAAACAGTTACATTTAATTTTTTTACTACAGTAAAAAATTTTCACATAAAATTACATCTCAATTCAAATTAAAAACTTGAATTAACGAATTAAACGGCTCTTAGAATCCGCCAAAGCCCATGCCCTTTACATATGGCCCCAGGGGACATAAGCCTTGCCCACACACTACCAAGCAGCCAACCCGTGCATCCAGTGCATGGATTAAATATATATATATATATATTTTTTTTGGGAACTCGCCTAATGCAAAAAAAAAAAAAAAAATGATTTGTGAAATTTAATCTGGAAGGCAAATTCGATTTGGAAACTTCAATTTTGAAAAAGTTTTTGAAAATTCGTTAAATTAAATTTATGAAACTTAAATTTGGAAAGGTGAACTCTTCAAATATAAACCTAAATTTGAAAGTTTATCAAAATATCCAAACTTAGAATTCAAAATTTTGGTATCTTTTTCATCATTATAGCTTTATAATAAAATTATATGAATGAAATTAAAGATGGTATTGTTATTATACATATGATTTTAAATGGCTTTATAATAAAATGATCACTAGTATATTTGGACATCTGACTTTATTAGCTTTCTTCAAAGCCCATGGGCCCATTTAAACATCTGTCCTTTTTGTTTTCTTATTATTAATGGGTGTTGGAAGGAAATAACACATTTAGGAGAGTAATTAAAATCAATAGCAGATATTAAGGGATGTTTAGTAAATATCATAAAAGTTTAAATATTTTTTTTTTTTTATATAAATGCATTATAAAAAATGTCCCTAAAAACAAAATTTTCAATTCTCAACCACTCTCTCCCCTCTCTCACTCTATGTTACTTTCTTTATGTCGTTTTCTCTCCCCCTGGCCCTCCCTCTCCTTTGCACCCATCTCTGCTCGATCGCCGTCTCTCTCTCCTCGCTGCCCTCTCTTTCTGTCTCCGCCGCTCTCTTGCTCTTCCTCCTAGTGATCTCCCAAGTCCCACCTGCAGATGCCAACGCCGTCTCCGGCTTCGTTCCACCGCCACCGGCTTCACGATTCTGATATGCTACTCGTGGTTCCAAGGAGAGAAAGAAGATGAAGGAGGAGAGGGGGGTATTTCTGATGGAGGGCATTTTCGGACTTTTCAAATCGTTTTTCAAAATCTGATATTTTTTCATCCAATTTCTTCAACTGACATTTGCTTCTTTCACTTTTAAAAAACTGTTATTCTCTAATACTTTCGTCTATATTTAAATGACAATTGTTTATATGTAGTGACGTAAGTAATATTTTTTTTACTATTTTGAGTAGTAATTTTTGTTTTATTTTTTTGATAGTTTTTGTAAAAATGGAGCATTAGTAGTTTTTTACACATTATGTATCAAAATTTATCTATTTTATATATTTTTTTAATATAATATGATTTTGATAAAATATAATGGTTAAAAATTAAAATTACTGGTAGGACGGACTACGGAGAAACTTTCTTTTTTCTTTTTAGTTTTCGAAGTGGACATGCAGGAAAAACACTAGAACGTTTGACCTAAACCCACGGCTGCCTGACAATTCCACCAAAAAAAGAAGGGTTGAATGTTCATATACTCGTGCCGTGCGCTAAAAGATCTCAAGGCATGCGAGCTTCAAATAGTTTGGGATCTAAATCATTTTGTGTTATATTCTCTGCATAGTAATGCCAATAATATTTCCATATATGAGAATCTGTAATACTGCAAAAGAAGTATTGTGCGCACTTCAAGGAAAACTAAGTACATAGTTGCCAATATTGTCAAATCAGTACCGCATATATAAAGAATATTGGTCCTATATAAATGGCATGATTTGTCTTCAATTATCTTGCTAGCTGCTAAAGGGAAAAAAAAAAAAAAAAAAAAAAAAGGAGGCATAGCCGCTTATATAATCACACACACACGATTTGGATGGATGCAGAAAAATGACTAATTTTTCCAATATTTCACATATAGTTCAGATAAACTAGTAGGTAGAAATCAATTAAGAAGGAAAATACAAGAAAAAGTTGCCTGTAACTATATGGAGAATCCATTACAAGATCAGCTAAAAATTCATACTCCAATCACATTCATCATTTTCCTGAGTCCACCCCAATATTCATATAATCAGAAAATGATAAATATATGCCCAATATTCCAGATAGAGTTAATTAAGATAAGCTACTAGGCGTTAATTAAGAAGAAAAAAGAGAATAATAGGGTCAGCTGTCACTATAGGGAGAAGTCAATTTCAAGAGCTATATTTTATACTCCATAATTGTTCAAAAAGAGCTTCCCTAATGAGCTATCATTATTGTGGTCCAATTGTATTAACACAAGTTTTGTACGGCCTCCTTTTTTTTAATGTGAACACAATCTCTTTCCTTTTCCCCCTCCTCCCTTTCAACGCCATGCTTGGCTTGACTGATATATATTACTGACTGCGACTATATGGTGTCCAATTATTCACAAGTGAGGTGTACTAGTACTACTGAACAATGTTACAGAGATTTTTTTTTTTTTTTTTTTTTTGGGTATTTTTCAAGGCTCCGTAGTCTATTTTCTAAGTGACCCTATAAAGTTTCGTTCAATACTAATCTTATTGAAATTGAAATGAAAGCATCTCCCAATCATGTAAATGATAAGAATGGGATATATACTTTGTGGATGATTTTGATGGTTGAAGTTATATATATAATATATATATATTGCTTGATAATTTTGTCCTATAGCTAGGGAAGAAAGTACAAGAAATCAAAAGTGGTGGTGCACTAAAATTCCAACACTATTGAGAGTGCAATTCCTATTTCATCCTCTCCAACTATCAAGATGAGTGCCGCTGGAATCTTAATAACATGGAAGGGAAAAAAATTGTTTTGATGAGGATCTTTGTATCAGTCTTTGGACTATGTCCAAATCTTTAAGGTCAGAGAAGATTCCCATTGAGATTCCAAGAAGATGGGGATAAAATATGCCACTAGAAAAGCAACCAAATTATGAGTTGGCTTGCAGTCTTCCCTTTTAGCAAGCAAATGTGGCTCTATTCAAAATTTTATTACTATTTCTAATTTGATGTGATCTCATAGGTTCTAATACTATAGTTATTCCTTTTTTTACATTATTTTTATTTTGATGTGAATGACTATTAGGTCAGACGACATAAGGTAAGGTTTGAAAGTGCGTGAGTTCGATCCTACAAACTTGTTTCAAAAACAATATTTATTATTTTGAAAAAGGCTAAAAGAGTACTCTTCTTTAGACCATGATCTGGCCTTGCTTTTTTAAAAATGAAAAAGCTAGGGGAGATAAAAAGCCATCTTTTACTTGGTGCTCTCTCAAGAGGTAGCCCTGATAAAATTAGGATAAGATAAAGGATGTGGTATGCAGGAATACATCCATATACATTCATAGACACACAATATACATTAGTATAATTAATCTAGACTATTTATTATATAATGTTCATGACTTTAATTTTCAAGGGTCGACTACCTTTAGTATAGTAGTATACTTAAGAGCCATAATGAAACAAAGATAGATTTTCGATGGGGCCGCTCTTTGACGGGAACACCGTTGATCATGAGCTTTCTTATAGCAGTTTTCTTCATGGAATATTATATATATATATATATATATATTTATGTATGTATATCGTTAAATCACCAATTAGTTTTCAAACGCATGCAAAATTATATATGTCGGTCGTTTTGAAGAAAAATATGGTCATTAATATCTTTCCACGTCCTTGACATTAACACAGAGAGAGAGAGAGAGAGAGAGAGAGAGAGATTTTTACCAAATATTGAGAAAGTGAAAGTTTCTTTTACCGCTAATTTGTCACTTTAGAATCGCATAGCATGTGGGGAGAGAGACATGAGAGAAGAAAAAGGGTATGATTGAAGAAGACAAATTGCAAGTTGGTGGTGGAAGTGGTCCTGCAGCCAATAGAAGTCTATGAGAGAGAGAGAGAGAGAAGCTGTTCATCAAGCGAAGGAAGCGAATGTGTGCGCAAAAGTGAATAGTAAACATCGCTGAATTCCTCACAACTGTATACATACATATATATATATATATAGCTGTGACAATATTATATATAGGTCTGATATCTCTGCCCTAGCTAATGCGTCTGACGACTCGTCGTGTTCTAGCTCACACGCTCTCTCAGGCCTGCATGTCTTGCCCTTTTCATCATCTACGTAATAAGTGACACTAGTCATACACACAAACATATGAATATATATAATACATATCTAATATATATTTTTTCATGCCAGCTAGCCTAATATATATTAACACGAGAAATTATGCAATACACCAAATGTATCACGTCATATTATTTATGTGGTACACTCATTTAATGAGATTATATTATTTGGACATTTTTATCTATATTGGTTTTTCACTTTTATTTTTCTCTCTCCTAATAGGTATTTACATTGATTATTGAGTCAAAATGCACTTATTATTCTACCTAATTTTTTTATTTTAATGACCTATTAAGAAAGAGAAAAATAAAAGTGAAAAGCTGATATAAACAAAATGTCCAAATAGTATAATCTCATTAAACGGATGTACCACATAAGTAATATGATGTGATACATTCGGTGTATTGAATAATCAATCTATTAACACATGGCCTTTTTCACAAGTTGCTGGGGTATATATAATATGCTTAATTCCTACGTTGATTATCATGAGCCTTTTTTGCTAATCATATTCCTGTTTGTTTGTTCAATCGTGGTTGCCTGGCCCGCCATATCTCTTCAATATAGCTAGCTACTAAACGCAGAATATATTAATGTTGCCACATTAATTTCTACGGTACCCGGCTTATATAGGACTCTCGGCAGCCATTGAAAGTTTCCAAGTTTAATTCTTCATATATATATATATATATATATAGTTTGACGGGACTGTCCATTTCAAGTTCTTAATTGATATGGTCCTATATATGGATTCGAAATAGTGACACACATTAACTAGTAGCTCGAAAATAGACACTTATCAATTGTAGGATCTAGATCTTTTGTCTAATTTTGACATTTTATTTGCTATCTAACTAATTATATTATGTTACATTGAGTAAAAATTTAAACTCCTTTTTAATTAACAATTTTTATGTTTATTATGAGATAATATTGCATGATATAATTGGTTAAACACTAATTAGATACTAAAAATTAAACAAAAAATCTACATCCTCAATTGTAACTGTCCAAAGCACTCCTCTCATTGCTCTTTCTATTTTTTAGCCAAGTTTTCGTTCTTTAATTTTTTTTTTCTGAGAAAGAGTTTGTGTGTATATATGTACGTATAAAATGTTGATTAATAAACTCAAAACATTTAAAAAGGGTAGGGACTGCAAAGTCCTACAGCGACTCAAGCAAATACATAATTAATCATCATGCTTACTTTTTCCTTAATGATGTGGGCCTAAACAATACTAATCTGATGCCAATACTCTTGACACCAGTAAATTGTACTAGGGAACGGAAATTTTAGAACGATCAGGGAAAGAAAGCAAAAAATCCAATAATGTTCGTAATTTGTTGGCTTTAATTTAAATTCATGTTTATTTTAGGAAAACTGTCTTGTGACTTGAGGAAAGTTAGAACTACATTTGTTAGATCTGATTTTACGTCTGGTATTTCAAATGATGTTGGAACACTATCTGAAACACGGCTTAATTAATTAAAATCAGGTTAATTACGTTCAGTTGGCCGAGCAGAATAAAGTGCAGAAAAGTAAAGGAACACACAATATGGTATCTCAGTTCGGTACAAACACGTACATATGCGGGACCACGCCCAGACAATAAATAGTTCACTATGTTCCAGAAATTACAGACACCGGACGGACTTATTCACTTATGGACTCCCTCCTAGACAATGATTCCGCCGTGATGAATCTCCACAGTGATTGTTTAGCGTGCACCACACGTTTTCTATTCACCTGGTAAACTCCCTTCGACCGCCAGAGCTTCCTCCCGAAAGTAACAAATCTCTCACTCGAAGAATGGTCTCAATAAAAACTCACAAGCATCTCTCTGAATATTTCTCAGTATTAAGCTCTCACATTCACAGACTTTTCTTCTGGAGATGTTCTATTAAAATCACATCCCATATACTCTGAAACAAAGCTTTTAAATAAAGTCAAGAGAATCTCATTCAAATCCACTCTCGATAAGATCTCTATTATCTCCATGATTCTCTATCCTAGATAGGCTCTAAAATATCTTCACATTATCTTCTCAATCTCCAATTCAAATTATGCAGTAAATTTTCAAATCTGAATTAATTATCCTTGTTGCAAGATAACACTTGATCTTCAAATGCCTTATATTTCATTATAGCAAGTTATATTTAGATTTTCTTTGATCAAGTCAAATTTCAAGTTCCAATCACATGTGCAGCTCAAGCTTAATCTTCTTTGTGTAGCTCACGTGAATGCATATATATATATATATATATATAAACTATTCAAATTTGAAATCTCTAATTTTGAACAACTCCTAATAATCAACTTGATCTTCATGCAAGCCACATATATATATATATATATATATATATATATATATGCCATTCAAATTTTAAATCTCCAATTTTGAACAACTCTTAACAATAATCGGATGAAGGTGAGAATTTGAATCTGAAAACAACTTGATCTTCATGCAAGTTTTATCTCCCATTTAAATTTAAATCCATATCTCCTTTATCTTCCACGTTTAAGATTCTACCTACCAATTTCAGGTTAGTCTTAATTAATTAGGACACACAAATTGTCTTCTGAAATAACATGATAGAGGAAAGTTAGAATTTGATTACCAATTTCAGCTCAGTCCTTAGGTCGCTATGGTCAATGTTGCTAGGCTAATGAGGTCGATTGTAAGAAGCTGGAAATATTATGGCCCGTTTGGTTCACATGTTTAATTTAGTAATTTTAATTCTGAATTCAAATTTTGTGAGAGAACTATTGACGAGAACTTTTTTTTATTCAATTTTTTGTGAGAGAAAATTATTGTAGCAGAATCACAATCATGATTTTAAATGCGTGAAACAAACAAGGCCCTTAATTGAGATCCGACTCTTGTGTCTCTTGTTCTTGTTTCTTTTCATGTCAATCCAATTATATATATAATGTCACATTCAAATGAAATGCTACATCAACTAAACATATCATGTCATATCAGTTAAAAGATCGTATTATTTAAAATGTTTATAAAATTAATGTGGCATCATATCATTGAAGGGATATGAAAAAAGAGATATAGATACATGTTTGAGCCAAATTTGTAGTATTTCTGAGAGTTTGTTCATATATATATTTTCTCGCAGTCATAGGTATCTATACGCTAGTTACCCATGCAAAGCTTTTATACGTAAGAGTATAATCTCTTCTCCCCTATCTTCTTCGACAGCTAATCTCATGACTCATAATACATCATTAATGCAAATGTAGCATTCTCAAGACGTGACTTTCTTTGAATTCGCAGCACAAAGAATTTGAAAAGGCTCAGAAGTAAGGACGACATAATGAATCCAACGCTAGCCTAGCTAACTTTAGCAGTTATGCATTTCATCTTAAACTAATGGCAAATGGTCCTGCGGGGCCTAAAGAAAGGTAGAATAACACAATCGGAACAGTTACTAAATAAATTTATGGACCACGCTCAATTAAGACCAGTAAATCCATCAAAATTTGGATGGTCCAAACCGATTGGCATGTGCACCATTTGAAACTAAAAATTGAGCGCTCGAGAAAGCTGAAGACGGGGTTGTGACATGTAACCTTCGCATGGATTTCACGTGATCTGGACCATTATTTATTTACGTCTCGTTTTCTCAAAGCCAAACTCAAGGTGGTTGAGAGTCATGCAACAAGTAGCTCGCTAGATATAGCTGGAAGAAGAAAAAATTATATCACCCCCTTATTGAGAAAAACCTAGCTTTTAGTCATGTGTATCATATATATATATATATATATTCATATCATGAGCCACTTCTTCACATGCAAAATTTTACTAATTGAGTGGTCAATGAATTATAATAGCTAACCTGTTATTTAGTAGATAATTTTGTGGACATGTTACGCTAAATAGCTTGCTATGCTAGCAACCACATCATCTAAAAACTTTTTTTTTTTTTGGGTAGAAAATCTGAAACATTTAATTGCGGAATTAAAATTGAGGTAGTTTACAAAGAATTACGGAAGAAAAAGGAAAGAAAAACTAAGGAAGCAGTCGGAAGCAAAAAGAATTAAGAATTAGGCTTTAAGGATGATATTATGGGATGTGATGGGGTAGGCAATTATTAGTAGGCCAACTTTGCTGGTCCTGATGAAAGGGATTTTGGAAGTAGCTAGAACCCTCAGATATTCTGATAGTGTCTCTCAGACTCTCTCTCTCAGTCTCTCTCTCTCTCTCTCTCTCTCTCTCTCTCTCTCTCTCTCTCTCTCTCTCTCTCTCTCTCTCTCTCTCTCTCTCTCTCTCTCTCTCTCTCTCTCTCTCTCTCTCTCTCTCTCTCTCTCTCTCTCTCTCTCTCTCTCTCTCTCTCTCTCTCTCTCTCTCTCTCTCTCTCTCTCTCTCTCTCTCTCTCTCTCTCTCTCTCTCTCTGTATGTAAACTTGCTGTCTCTCTTTTTTTTTTTTTTTTTGAAGGATGATCATGATGATTTGCTTAGTATGTGTGTGCTTCATCAATACCATCTGGTCGGAATATAACCCACCAACAACATATCTTACTTTTTTTCCCCCCTAACCAGCCTGATATCATGATCAGTTGCATCAATATTAATGCCATCCTCCATTTCACTTATATTATTATATTTTTTTCTCTTTAATTTTGCTACATATTTATTACGCTTAATCACTTTCATGTATAGATAGATACAAATATATATTAACTAATATTTAGTTTTGAACCACTTGGGTCCACGATTTTCTTTCCCGCCCTTGTGTTAATAATCCATATCGTTTGCTTTCTTCTTTTGCTTTCTTTTTTATGATTCATGTTATTAAGGAAAAGAAATATTTGGAATATTAAAATATTTTTCTCCCTGAATCCAAATATAGTTTCTGGAACTTCAGGTAAAGAGTATAGTAATATATTATATGCGTACGCTCCACATTATATATATGTAGTGAATCATTGATTTTAAAGGATTAATTGTATATGTAGCACACCACTCGTTGTTTATCTTTTTGTGTGATAATTTCTTTTCTTTTTCTTTTTCAACAAAAGTAGTGATATTGTAGATATATGTATGTACTAAGAAACTTATTTGAACTTTTCCATTGATTTATCTTTTTATATATATCAACGATCTCAGGCTTGAACATGACTTTATACTTCACCCATAAAATAGTCATAAATGTTTTAGACCCCATTGAAGGATTGACAAGGATGATCAAGATGTGGTGTAGATTCTATATAGTCCCAAGAAAATAATGGTGGTCCGGTGCGAGTACTAGATGAGGATAGAAAAAGGCTGAGTGATAAAGGGCATTGAGCGGATAGCAAATAATGCAAATATATTTTATATATATGTGTGCGTGTGTGTGTGTATAAATATATATTTATATATATATATCATATTTCTAAAGTAATCCATTTAATATGTAATCTGCTGGAAGATATAGAAAAGAACCTGATGAGGGCCGCTTTCATATTCATGAGACCTTTAAATGGCATAAAGGATTTTTCTTTTCTCTTCTTTTCTTTTCTCTTCTTTTCTTTCTGATTCGCTTTTTTACTTTCTATATATATTTTCCAACTTAAAAAATTTATATATGACACAAATATGGTCCCTATATTGTCAAATTTAATTTGCTGATCAGTTGAATGTTCCATGGACATATATTATTAGCTCCTATTATATACTCATAAATTGACAACTCATTCTGGCACCCAAATTGCATGTTAAATGATTACTGGGGCACTCTACTCTAATTATTGGAGATGATCACAAAATGGAGTTTTCAGTCTATTTCAAGCGCCTACACAATCTGGTGGACAGCACAACAAAATCAATACATGTTAAACAGACGGAAATATTAGAAACAATCATTTTTGTCTTTACAACGATCTGATGAAATACAACAATATGTAGTTTATAATAATATATATAGTTCCACCACACCACCTTCTAATTTTACATATTAGGGACAGAAAATTGTAAAATAAAACGAGGAAAAAAAAAACTGAAATCACTAATCCTCTCCTAGAATTTTCTAAATATAAAACTATGACAATTCTGGATGTACATGGCAAACTTGATAAAAAAAAAAAAGCCTCTCACTAATTAAAAGCCTAAAAGACTATATCCTAAGCAACTTCCCATGAGATTTTGTGATAGGCAGTTAGTAATCAAAAAACCATATTTTCCCACTAATTAATTGAATTTTCATCGTCCTACTAATTTTTTCCCCTCACCATCTTCAATATATATATATATATATATATATATATTATAATGTAAATTCATGATAATATTGTTTGTGTCGGTGGACGAGTAGTAGGAGTTCTAGTAGTGGTGGTGGTATGAAAGAGCATATTGTTGATGAAATGCGTTGTTGGGTCAGCTTTCCAGATGTGCTCAATGTCTTGTGCGATCCTCCTTGCATCAACAGACGCGCCAAGCAGGCCACGCTGAGTAAAGCCCACGGCATACA
Source organism: Morus notabilis (assembly GCF_000414095.1). Classification (NCBI taxonomy): domain Eukaryota; kingdom Viridiplantae; phylum Streptophyta; class Magnoliopsida; order Rosales; family Moraceae; genus Morus; species Morus notabilis. Next base: position 11,844 of record NW_010362194.1, on the reverse strand, counting down.
ATCCGCATTCCCCTTTCCACCCGTTTGGGAACGGTTTTTGAGGCAATCCGTTTTTGTCAGAGAACATTTTCGTCTCCTGCTCACAATACAACATCAACAAATTTAAGCATATTTCACTTATGAATTGAATTACCTACCTAGAACAATTGATCACGTCATTTGTATCTATCTATCTATATACATATATATATATATAGTTATATAGTTATGTATACAAACTCGCCGTTGCATATATGAATGTTTTGTGCCTAATATTTGCATCGTAACAAATGATATTAGAACGCTTAAAATAAATTTACAAGTGGGTGTAATATATCTTCTAAGGGACGAGCTAGTATGAAAGAATTTAAAAAAGAAGAAGAAGAAGAAGAAATATCTATATATACCTTTAACCAAGTCATAACGTTACTTTTGTAGCCAGTTGCTAAAATGATGGCATCGAAGTTCTCCACTTTCCCATCGATAAACTCCACACCGTGGTGCGTTAGTCGCTTTATGGCCTTGCATACCTGCATACATATATATATATACACATATGGAAGAAACAAGAACATGATCACTTTTCTTCTCAACCATATTATTCTATTGTATATGTCACACATGCATATTAATTATAACATGTATAGTGGTGTATATATGTATGTATGTGTGTGTGTATATATATATATATATGCGAATTAATTTAGTTGACCTTGATATCTCCAGTTTTGATCTTGGCGAGTGTTCCAACGTCCAAGACAGGAGTTTTGCCGGACATGGTTTTGAGCTGGAGAGGACCAAGCTCTGGTCGAGTGAGTCCGAACTGAGAAGTGTCACCAAGCATCAAACGTGACATGAGAAGCAAAAATCGATCCACAAGACACACGGGGAACCACTTTAGTAACCACATCGATAGTCCAAAAGTTGACCTTCCAAGCATCTCTTGTGGCAAGACGTGCACCTGCACCCAACATATACATATAATAATATATAATTATTGTGTATATTCACCACAAAAAAAAAAAAAAAAAAAAGTTCTGGGTTTTTTTAACACAAAGGTTTTCTTTTTTTATTTTTTAATATTTTCTTGTTTTATGCGTGGTAGCTTAAGAAATTTGCTGGAAATGAATGATGCCCATGTTATCTTTTGATTTGTTAGAATCTGTAACACTGACTACTGCATATGATTCTTTACAGTGGAAAACTAATTGTATGCAGAGAAAAAGCACAGGTCAGTACAGTATGGTATAAGAATTTGGGCTGCTGATTGCGCATGCAAACGAATTCCGATAAAGCACAAAGATCTTTATTTTCATAGTAGCAGCTACAGAAAATTTATATAATGTAGCAAGCTAGCTATATATATAGCGGTCTTCGCCTACTTTGGCTTATATATACTACACCCCAAATATATGCACCAAACTAAGCGCCTAGCTCTATATATATATATATATATATATGTCTATCCTTCTAGTTAATCACTTTTCAAATTTCGGTTGACCTAACTTTTGATCTCCTACAAATGAGTACAAATCCTATGAATTCAATTTTAATTTACCTTCTCTTTAGAAAAAGGGTTTATATGAACTATCTCTTGTAAAACAAAAAACAAAAAAACAAAAAATAAATAAATAAAAAAAGTTAAAAGATTTGTATGCGGGTTTGAAACTTCAAACTCAATTATGATATTCTCAAAATGAAGATATAGAAAGATCAAAACACAATCCTTTTCGAATGACAAGAGAGGATAATTGACATCAGGAGCAGCTAGTACAGCTGGCACATCCCTACTTGCACTTGTTAGAAGAACAAAATAGTTCTTGAGAAGATTAAAATACACATTTTTTTTAATGAAAAAAGAGGATTACTAGCATCGGGGGCAGCTAACACATCCCAACACACGGTTGTTTAAAAACATGATGGTTGTGCTTACTCTTAGGTTTTTCCTTATATTGATCATGTGTGTGTATATAATATATAAATATATATATATATATATATGTAGTCATGAGTTGGGATCTTAGAGTTTTAAACTCACCGAGTCTCTGACCACAAGCGACGGACGAGCACTATAGTTGCAAAGATCCAAACAAACCTCCATACCTGAATTCCCACATCCAACAACCAAAACTTTCTTCCCACGGAACAACTCGCCGCTTTTATACGAACTTGTATGGACAATTTGACCACAAAATTCACTCAACCCTTCAACGTCAGGCCAAACTTCCTCAGCATTCTCTCCCGTCGCCACAACCAACCATTGGCTCACATACTCAATCTCACCCTCCGCCTTCAATCCAACCGTCTCGACCCTCCAAAGCCCGCTTCGGTGATCGAACCGAGCGCTCTCGACCGTCCGGTTGAACACCGGTTTCAGATCGAAACGCTGCACATAGTCCTTGAGATAGGTGACAAACTGTTGCTTTGTAGGGTAAGTAGGGAAATCTGAAGGGAATGGCATGAGAGGAAGCTCACAGAATTGCTTTGGGAGGTGAAGACGGAGGCGGTCGTAGGTCTTGAACTGCCACAATGAGGCTATGCAATTAGCCTTTTCGATGATCAAGCTCGGAACCCCTTTCTCCTTCAGGCAGGCGGCGGCGGCTAGCCCTGATGGTCCCGCCCCGACTATGATTGGCCCGGGAACCAATATCCGCCGCCGCCTTGGCACCGCGGACATCTTGGAGGCGAATTCGCGATCATGGACTTGTTTGCCTTCGATTTCTTTTAGATAGTCCATGAGAAGGGTCAAGGGATACAAATAAGACAAATGAAGAGTTTTGTACAGAAAACAGTTTTTGGGAAATGGGATTTTGCTATATATGTAGTTAACGAAAGGAAAGATCAAAGAACTTAGGATGACACGAAATAAAACGCAGTACTCGTGATAATTGGAACTATCTGTTCGTTTGGTTCATAGAAGTTTAAACAGCGATTCAAACCTTTTCTATTGCTAGGCTTTGGTTCATAGAAGTTTAAACATCAATTCAAACCTTTTCTATTGCTAGGCTAAGTTTTGTTTTTTTTTTTTCAGATTAGTACTAGTCAGTAGTAGTACTCAAGAGTTATGATCTTACCCGAAAAGGAGAATTTGGATCGGGTGGTGTATTGGGATTCTGAATTTCCTAGGTATGTGGGGGAATAATTTGAGGTTTTTTTTTCTTTGTTTTGGTTTGTTGAAGGAAAGAGAGGGAAGTGACACAGAGCTGAGAATTTGAAGAGTGAGGAAAATAAAGAAGTAGTTAGATGATGAGCATCATAATGGAACTGAAGTAGGATTCGATATATATGGAGGCGTGGAAGGTGGAAAACTCTGAATGTAAATTGAGTGGACCGAACACACCTCCATAGCAATAACTGCCGTTAACAAACAACAACCCTTTTTTTCTTTTTTCTTTTTTTGTTTTGTTTTTTTTTGTTTTTTTTTTTTTCTGAAATTCACCCACTAGACCAAGAGAGAGAAAGAGAACAAACATTCTATTTAGAGAACAATATAGCTATATATATTTATACTTACTCTATATATATATATATATATATATATATATACACCACACTATCTCTAGAGACAAAATAAAAAATAGAAAAAAAAA